>NC_091950.1:312564556-312764556 GCF_031021105.1 Erythrolamprus reginae | reverse complement strand
GTGAATTGGCTGAGTTTCAGTTACAAATTAACTGTCCCACTGAAGTCTGGCAGGAATGAAAGTTTTTTCTAATTGGCCATTTTAACTTTCCGCCAACCTACTTTTCATTTGGGAAATCATAACATTTGGAAGGATACTAGCTGAATTATAACCTCCTCCTCCTCCTCCAGGATCAATCCATGGCATCACCAGATAAGATATGAAGACAACTATGTCAGGAAATGACAGCTAATTACTGTACAAATTGTGCTGTGGTAGATTGGAGGAGAAAGGATCATTTAAGCTAGCAACTAAACAGAAATGATCAGAAAATATTTTTCGGCTCCTGGGATGCAAAAAGAAATACAGCATCTATTGTTCTTTTATTTGCATAAAATAAGAGTCATTACCTTGTGCTTTTTATTCCCACATTTTTGTTTTATTCATTGAAGAATTCACCCTAGTATACAAAGAGCTAATAAAACAGACTTCCTTTTTTTTAAAAAAAAGACATATTAGGTGTGTTTCTGGACATTCAGCTCTTTAATAAATCCATGTCCAACTTGAACTATTACAAGAGGCCATCCAATACTCTTCATATTTTCTTTGGCTATGCCAATATTCAAGCGATTCTCTACTCCAGGTTAACTGTTTTTAAAAATTATTTATCAGACTCACATGTTTCAAGAATAATGTTTTTAAGACAAAGAAGGAAAATATTATCTTCTGGCCTTGAATTCAGTGTATTTAACTCTCCTAATAGATTTAACAGATTAACAGTTGAAAGGGATCTTGCAGGTCATCTAGTCCAACCCCCTGCCCAAGCAGGAGACCCTATATCTATCTCTACCTAGAACTGAACTCACAACCTCCTTTTTAACAGACATTCAGAGCCAAACTTGTTGAGATGGTAATCTATATGCTCTTCAATTAAGTAAACAGATAGTGTAAGGAAGCCTTAATAGCTTTGGACGGAGGGTTGGAAGAAAAGATTAACTTTTTCTCCACTGAACAACATTACGTACAATTTTATATTCATTTAAAAATATGATACATATGGTACATAAATTACTTGGATAGTAGTTGGAAGACAAATTCTGCAAAGTGCAATCCTCCTAATATTCTGGATTTGTCTCGTTGATAACTTCTTTCCGCATGTGTGGAAGCAAAAAAAATCACCGAAATCTCACGTACGAGAGCATCCCCTTTTGAGATTTTGCTTCTGCGCATGCGCAGAAAGCAAAAAACCCAAAAAATTAAGAAAAAAGATGGCACTGCCCAACAGACTGGCACCACAGCAGTTGCGCGAAAATTGCACAATCAGCCAATACAGGTACAGAGTCATCTACCGCACCGGTAGGAACCTACCATTGCTGCACATGGAAACACATTTACGAATGAAGGCCAATATATGTGTCCCAGGATCATGTTGCAAGATCCAATCTGGGTCAGTCACCAGGAAGGGAGGTTTAATCTTTTGAGCTTTCAGACTCTTGCTGGAGCCCACCCTCAGGGAAATTCTTTCTATTGGTACAGTGTTCCCTCGATTTTCGCGGATTCGAACTTCGCGAAAAGTCTATACCATGGTTTTTGAAAAATATTAATTAAAAAATACTTTGCAGTTTTTTCCCCTATACCACGTTTTTTCCTGCCCGATGACGTAATATGTCATCGCCAAACATTCGTCCACCTTTAATAAATATTTTTTAAAATAAACTTTAATAAATAAACATGGTGAGTAATAATCTAAATGGTTGCTAAAGGAATGGGAAATCGCAATTTAGGGGTTTAAAGTGTTAAGGGATGGCTTGTGATACTGTCCATAGCTAAAAATGGTGTACTTACTTCCACATCTCTACTTCGCGGAAATTCGACTTTTGCGGGCGGTCTCAGAATGCATCCCCCGCGAAAAGTGAGGGAACACTGTATGTGAGACAGAAGTACCCTGAGAACGGACTCTGGGAAAAGTCCAAAAGCTCCAAAGATTAAATCTCTGGTCTCAGTGATTGACTCAAATTGGATCTTACAAACACAATTTTTCTAAGACGCTCATATTTAAAATGCAATCTCTTGAAGTCAACTTATTCAAAGTATTGATCTATTGTCTGGCTCGAGCCTCTCAGTAAAACATTTTCTAAATCTGTAGAGAATCCAGGAAGAATTTCAAAAAGACAAGATAAATCATCTTTGAAAGCAAGATGTTAAAATAATCCCTAGAGTGTTGATAAATTGTCGGTTTACTAATGGAACTACTGAACTGAGATGCTCCTTAAATTATTTTTTCTTTACTTCTGGCTATGGTGATTTTCTCCAGTTATCACAGCAAATAGACACTCCTTCCTTCTTTTGGCTGAAATTTGATCTATGAATGCATTAGGGATGGTTTCTAAATATTGTTCCTAATCCTATTTTTATGACATGACTGTAGTACTGCCATCACATTTTGACACAGCTTGCCAGTAATAGAACAGTGTTAAGCGATGCATACCCAATTGTGATCATATTTTTTAATAAACATGAGTAATAAATATGAGGGGGGGTTTTAAACACAATTCTTGGTGCATTCAAGGCAATTGCCCCAGAGAACATGAATTGCCTTGTGATTGCAACATATAAAGGCAAAGGTTCCACAAATAAGTGGGTCAACATTCATTGATATGATGTGACTGTCGCTCTTCTGTCAGTGTGACCTCAAAAAGGTCAATGCCCAGAGGGCCTAAGTACATCTCTCAAAAGCAAAAATTTAATATATGCTTTTGTTATGCTTTTGTAACAAAACAAGGATTATCAGAATAGCTACAAAGGGGTTTTGTGAATGCTTATCTGGGGGAGTTACATAGTGGATCTGAGTTATTTTAAAACAACTTCAAGGTAATCTTGTTTTAGATAAAGCTGAGAACATTTCTTTTGTTATTTACATCAGACAGACAAGTCTTATTTCAAACTAGAACACTTAAGAATTACTATGAAAAAATTTCTTACCTTTCAAACCTGGGCACACTTGGCAAAAATCTCAATAAATACAGTTTAAAAATGTAATGAATTCAAGAATATAATTCACTCTATAAGCAGACTGCTAAAACAATGACAAAATGAAACAATACCTAACATGTGCTATTCTAATTGCTGAAAATGCAATTATTCTGCAATGAATAAGTAATGAAAGTCAAGGAGCCCACTTTTTAAAAAATGGAATGAAGATTAAATATAAAAAGATTGAATTAATAAAAATAGCCACAGCAACCAGCCTTAGAATGGACTAAGAAGATAATTAAGTAGTGGATAGCTTTCATCTTTTAGGATCACTTATCAGCAGGTAGAGGAACCAGCAGTCAGGCTTAGTATAGTAGCCATGAAAGACTTGAAAAATGGATATGGATTCTAGAACAAGTCAACTCACAGCATGCTCACTCATAGCACAGATAATCAGGCTCAAATTGCCATATTTAATATTTAAAACACATTATATGAAGTCAATAGTGCTGGGAAAGCTGGAAGGAAAGAGAATGATCCGGAGCAAGTTGGACAGGTTCAATAATGGTGATAGTAGATGCACTGTTGGAAGACCTAAGGACTAACTTGTAACAGAACTTCCTGGAGCAAATCTATCTATATGGTTGCTAAGAACTGACACCAACCTGAATGCACTTAATTACATGCAAATGATTTCCAAGCAGATCTGTGGATGCTAAACAAGATTTTCTTATTAGGTCTATTAAACAGATAAATAACAGTAGTTTAATATCTCGTATATATTCAAAGCTAACTTATACTCATCATATGTATCTTTGTGAATTCAGTAGCATTATACTCAAGTCCTTTTGTTAAAACAAAACATTTTAAAGAGTTGAATATAAATAACTGCACGAATCCCAGCGACCGATTAGGTCCCACAGAGTCGGCCTTCTCTGGGTCCCGTCAACTAAACAATGTCGGTTGGCGGGCCCAACTCTCTGGGGAAGAGCCTTCTCTGTGGTGGCCCCGACTCTCTGGAACCAGCTCCCCCCAGAGATTAGAACTGCCCCTACCCTCCTTGCCTTTTGTAAACTCCTCAAAACTCACCTTTGTCGTCAGGCATGGGGGAATTGAGATATCTCCCCCGACCTATATAATTTATGTATGGTATGTTTGTAGGTATGTCTGCTTAAAAATGGGGTTTCTTAACTACTTTAATTTTTAAATTGTAAATTATTAGATTTGTTATGAATTGTTTTATTATGTTGTGAGCCGCCCCGAGTCTACGGAAAGGGGCGGCATATAAATCTAATAAATAAATAAATAAATAAACTACAAACAAGAAAAATGATGAAGAAAAGGAATCTACAGACTGTATATTGATTAAAATAATAAAAAGGAAGAAAAACTAAATGAAGAAAAATGAAAGAAATCTATATACTATCCATATTAGGAATGTGTCTGCTCTAAATATAGTTATAAACTTCAGGGCTGAATTTTATTATTATTCACCACCCAGAGTCTCCTTTGGGGGAGATGAATAGCTATATTAATTAATTAATTAATTGACTGATTAATTAATTTTATATTGATACTACATGGATCCCATGCTCAAATACTTGAGACATGTACACGGTAAACTCTGATAACTCACTCTGCAAGGATTTTTTCAATGAACAACCAAACACTGGAAGTATCTAAATAGGAAATCATGGTTTTTCAGAGCCATTTTAAGCACAGAACAAACTAAGAAAAACCATATAGGGCAGTGGTTCTCAATCTGGGGGTCGGGACCCCTTTGGGAGTCAAATGACCGTTTCACAGGTGTCACCTAAGACCATGGGAAAAGACAAATTTCCCATGGTGGTAGGAACTAAAGCTTCTATTCTGACTCCTTAGAACATATTTTTACAATCCAGGCCATCATGCATTTACAGTGGGGGTGTCCCTCTGACCTTCTTACCAATCAGCTTAAAGCTCTTTTGGAAGAATTGATGCTAGATTTATGGTTGGGGTTCACCACAACATGATGAACTGTATTAAGGGGTCGTGGCATTAGAAAGGTTGAGAACCACTGATATAGGGGAATTACTCTGTCAGGAACACTCCTCATCTTGCCTCTATAATCCCAGAACATTAGAATTTTTCATTTATCATGCCATATCACCGGTAGTGGGGTACAATCAAACAGACAATGGATTTGTGTTTGTCTGAATAGTGTTGTTTATCTGGATGGTGGCACTCAAAGCAGCTTAGCGGAACTCTCAGCCAATTCTGTTTGAGGTTTCTGACAATCTTTTGACAAGATCAAGTCTTATATCGGTAAAAACATTCTGTACATTCCTTATTCATTATCCATTGGTCTATTGCGATTTGTAATCCTGTTTGCAAGGCAAGTGGAATTAGCAATCCCAGAATACTAAACAACTATCCTTGAATATTTTAAGCAGAAGATGTTCCAAAAATGCAGGAGATGGTACATTAATGAAGAAATTTTACTAACGTTATATAATAAATATATAAACAGACAAACTAAAAGTTCAGGGGGGCTTAGCAAATATACTAAAAGCAGACTACACAGCTACTCCTCGACTTTTCACTGTAATTGAGTCTGGACATAAATTAAAGCATCATGTGATTGGCTTCAAAATTACAAAAATTTTGACAATGGTTGTTAAGCTAACAGAGTGATCATTAAGCAAACACAAAAGTCTAAACAATGTCGGTTGGCGGGCCCCAGGGGAAGAGCCTTCTCTGTGGTGGCCCCGACCCTCTGGAACCAACTCCCCCCGGAGATTAGAACTGCCCCTACTCTCCTTGCCTTTCGTAAGCTCCTTAAGACCCACCTGTGTCGTCAGGCATGGGGGAACTGAGACATCTCCCCTGGGCATATACAATTTATGAATGGTATGTATGTATGTATGTGTGTTTAGAAATGGGTTTTTTAAAATGTTTTTAGTAGAAATTTAGATTTGTTGTAAATTGTCTTTTGCACTTTGTTGTGAGCCGCCCCGAGTCTGCGGAGAGGGGTGGCATACAAATCTAAATAAACATAAACATAAACATAAAAGTCACTAAGTTAATTCATTTTCCCAGATGGGTGTTTTTTGCCAGAAACGAGAAATGAATTCTGGAAATTGACCAAAAAGGAATATGTCACAAATTGTGATCCTATGATTGAGGGAAGCTACAAGCTGCCATAAAGGTGACCCTGTTACCAAACACACAAAAAACTATCATGGAGCTGTGTGTTGTGTGTTGTAACTTTGAATAGTAGTAGATAGCCAGTTTTAAGTTAAGGACTCTTTGTATAATATTTAGATATTATTAAATGGAAAACCCTGGATTGGCATTGTTTCCTTTTATGCAAATTTGGGAGAAGCAGATTCTTACATAAGAATAAAATACTTTATTATATAACGATGGATTAAAGGTTTAACAAATACTTTATTTTTTGCAAACTAATAAGCCAATTTCTTTGCTTTTTCCATCTTTCCTTATTGGTATGAATGCTGCTAAGTGGGTACTTTTCTCCAATCCAGCATTCTCAAAATATATTGGACTACAACTCTCATCAATTTCAACTATTGACTGCTGGTGATGAGAACTGCCAAAAGACCTGATACAACTAATTGAAAATCTGTTGAAAGCTGCTATAACATAGGTCTCTTAGATAAGATTACTAAATGACTAAACTCCCTGCATAGTAAAAAATGCAGTTTCACAAATCTGAGAGGCAGAAGTGGTGTTTTTAAAAAATCTTGTGTGTGTTTATCTCCAACAGTGTATGAATAGTCATTTGATAAGCTTTAATTTGGATAGGGCACTAAGAATGGGTTGGACCTAAGTGGCCCCTTCCAACTCTGTGATTTTTTTTATAGATAGAGGGTATAATTTTATGTAATTCCGGTTATTTGCACTAGCTTGTTTGCTTGCAATGCTGATGCAATATCTTTGCAGTAGTAACAACTATTTTTGCATTAAAAAAAGACATCAAACAACTACTTTTGCATTTAAAAAAATGACATCAATGTAGCAATCAGTACATCCAGTACACACTGCAACCTAAGCATTTATTTTGGGGGGGGGGGGATTGGCCTCAGATAGATTTAAATGAACATTTAGACAGAATCTAAGAAATATAACATGGGGGGGGGAGTAGGAAGTACTTTGCAGATAAGGGTTAGAAAAATGTTTCCTATATTACTTGGGATTTCCAATGAATTGTATTGGAGTAACACATAACAAATACAGCTACCATATCGTACATCTATTTGAGAGATGGTTGCAAATCACTTCAATACAGGTCTACTTCATTGCTGGAGTAGAGGATTCATAGCCGAGACCATATACACCATGCTCTTGTAGCCTTGTCCATAAGACTCCATCTTAATTACAGTATAGGATCTTATTAAAGTATAGGATCCTATACTGTATTACACTATAGGATCTGTATTAAAACTGTTGTAACCTATTGTCTCTAAGTATCACCCACCCTCCCTTCCACTATAATAATTTGTAAGAAACTTTCCTAGACTTATATTTCCTAGACTTCAGATCAATTTCCGGTCACAATTCAAAGTGTTGGTCATCACCTATAAAGCCCTTCATGGCACCGGACCAGGGTATCTATGAGACCACCTTCTGCCGCATGAATCCCAGCAACCAGTTAGGTCCCACAGAGTTGGCCTTCTCCCGGTCCCGTCGACTAAACAATGTCATCTGGCGGGACCCAGGGGAAGAGCCTTCTCTTTCGCGGCCCCGACCCTCTAGAATCAGCTCCCCCCCGGAGATTAGGATCGCCCCCACCCTCCTTGCCTTTCATAAACTCCTTAAAACCCACCTCTGCCGTCAAACATGGGGAAATTGAGACATCTCCCCCAGGCCTATATACCGTGTTTCCCCGAAAGTAAGACAGTGTCTTACTTTCTTTTTATCCCCAAAAGCCCCACTATGTCTTACTTTCGGGGTATGTCTTATATTGGAAAAAAATCGTCAATTTTTTTGTTTTAACCATAAAATTAACATTTATTAACAACCTGAACAGTATTGTATTCGCCACAAAACAGCAGATGATACCCCAGTATGCCAGTGTGTATGTTTTACTGATGTATGATTAATACTGTGTGCATTACCGTATTTTAAGCAGGAGGCGGCAGTGACAAGTGCAGGGGACGGCGCGGTGACGTATGGAGAGGGGGAAGGTGCGGACGTGGGCAGGAGGCGGCGCGCAGCTAGATGAGAGGGAGGCGGCAATACCCCCGTGTTTCCCCGAAAGTAAGACATATGTCTTACTTTCGGGGTACGGCTTATATTAGCCGACCCCCCTGAAACCCCCGATACGTCTTACAATCGGGGGTGTCTTACTATCGGGGAAACAGGGTAGTTAATGTATGGTATGCTTGTGTGTATGTCTTTTTTAAATAATGGGGTTTTAGATATTTTTAAATATTAGATTTGTTATTGTACACTGTTTTTATTATTGCTGTGAGCCACCCCGAGATTCGTGTGGCAGAAGGCGGTCTTGGAGATATTCGGGTTCAATTGTCTCCTATATCCAAGTCTCGCTGGCATGCAACAGGGTAGTTAGCACTACTGTTCGGTAGACTTTGAGCTTTGTAGTAAGGCTTATCCCACGTTGGTTCCACACATTGGTCGTTAGTCTGCCAAAATGCAGAGCTTGCCTGGGCGATTCTGCAGTTGACCTCAATGTCAATTTTCACTGCACGGCAAAGGATGCTGCCAAGGTATGTAAATTGGTCCACTGGTTGTAGCTTTCGTCCCTTTACTGTGATAGTGGGCTCTTGGTATTTGGCTTTCGGAGCTGGCTGATGCATCACTTCGGGCTTCATGTTAATAAGGAGACCAAAATTGTCGCGTGTGGCAAGTAGGTGTAAGGCAAAGCTACGTATGTATGTTTATGATGACGGTTACCATTGTACTGGATAGTCCTTGACATATGACCATAATTGAAATCCGAATTTCCGTTGTAAAGCAAGGCAGTTTAGTGAGTCACACATGATTTTACAATCTTTTTTTTGCCATGATTGTTAACTGAATTACTACAGTTGCCAAGTGAATCATATAATTGTTAAGCAAACTTGGTTTCCTTCCCCCCATTAACTCGGCTTGTCAGAAACCAGCTGGGAATGGCGGTATGACGCAACCATCCTAAATACATGCTGGTTGCCAAGTGCCCAAATTTTGATTACGTCCCCATGGGGTTGCTGTGATAGTCTTAAGCATAAGGACTAGTTCTAAGTAGCTTTTTTCAGTGTTGTTGCAATTTTTAAACGAATGGTTGTAAGTTGAGGACTACCTATACACCAGTGGTTTTCAACCTGGGAGTTGGGACCCGTTTGGGGGTCGAATGACTATTTAATGGGGGTCGTCTGAGACTCTGGGAAAAGACAAATTTCCCCTGGTATTAGGAACTAAAGCTTCTATTCTGGCATCTTAGAACTTATTTTTACAATCCGACCAATCAGACATTTACAGTGGGGGCATCCCTCTGATCTTCCTGCCAATCAGCTCAAAGCTCTGTTGAAAGAATTGGTGCTAGACTTATGGTTGGGGGTCACCACAACACGAGGAACTTTATTAAGGGGTCATGGCCTTAGAACCACTGCTATATACGTTTATTCCAAAAGAGAGACTAATATGTTCAACATAAACCTTTTTTCCTACTAAAATTTGTTAGACTATTATGATTAGACAGTTCAGATTTATTAGTGGGCAAGCTTTCGGATTCTTTAAAATCTCTCATCATACACAATGATTAATAAAGCAAAGGGAGCCAGCTACTACTTAGCTGTAATGCATTTATTTCCCATTTGAATATATGCAATGGGTTTTCACATTTTCCACCTTACGTCTATAATTACTAATAGACTCCATTGCTTGAATATTCAAAATGATTATCCTTTAACTCTCCTTCCTTTGTTCACTCTTTTATCTAATTAATATTCTGGAAAATCTGAAAGGTGTTGGAAGGAAGGAACGAGGGAGGGAAGGAAGGAAGGAAGGAAGGAATAAGGAAGGAATTAGAGTTGAGCAGATTTGGTTCCAAAAAACCCCTGCAAACATAGCACCTGTCTGTAGGTCTGTACAGACATAGCTCTTCTCAGAAGGATACAACTGCCATTCATAGCCCTATGCATTATAAAGTTTCTTTTTGAAATCAAGTCCAAAGCACTGCAGAGCCTTAATAGAAAATAGCCAATGTATGGAGGAAGATTTGTCCAAAAGTGGAGAGTGCAATACTAATCAAAGTGACAGATTCAGGAGATTTTACTTAATCATCAAGGCCTGAAGGCCACACAGGGAATTCCTCGTGCCTTGTAGGGCGAGGGTGGGTGATGTGTTTGCCTGTGGAGATTTGCGGCTGGAAGTCACCCGCCTCAGCTTAGCCAGTTGTGTTGCAGACTTCATCCTCCACCTCAGGAGCGCCCTGCCAAACTGAGCCTCTAAATTTGGCGAAGGCTAGCGCGCCCATCGCTTCCTTAGAACAGCTGGCAGCGTTTCAGCGGGCCTCCTTTCATCTACCGACCCTAGTTCACTACTCAAAGCGCGATTGTCACAGGGCGGCGGGGGGGCGGCGAAAGCAGGATTCAGCGAGGTCGCAAGGCCGGCCACGCAGAAATCACCTCCCCCCACCGCGCCTCTTCAGAACCTGAACTCGAGCGCCCCTCGCGCCCGCTTTGAAAATTGCAACTCGGGACTTCGCCGTCTTGTCCTCTGCGAGGAAGAGCGAGAGAAACGGAGGCGTTCGAGCGGCCGCAGAGGCCGGGGTTTCGGACTCCGGAGGCGGGAAAGCCCTTCGCCGTGTGTCTCTGGCTTTCCTGTTCGGAAGTGCTCGGTGCCAGGACTGGAATAGGGACGCCTGCTCCCAGCCTCCACCCCTGGGGCCGGCAGGAAAGCCCAGTCTCAACAACTTCTCTTTCCTTTGAAACGACACATGCCCGGGAGCCCAAATGTCTCCCTCCGCTGCTAAAAAGAGAAAGGGGGAAGTGGCGTGTGGTAGGGTCCGCTGGGTGGAGAAGGAAGAAAGGGGATGACTTCGGCGGCAGCCGTCCTTTCGCGCAGTTTTGAGGCAGAAACAGTATTAACCCCCCCCCCCCTCCCTCAGCAGCAGCAGCAGCAGCAGGAGAACATCTGTCCCAACTATCTTTCGGCGGTGACCCTCAAATGCTTTAAGTACCAGAGCCCATATGTCTTGTGCATAGTTGCAAATGCTCCAGATTTAACTGATTTGCGACCATTAAAACAATCATTGCTACACAAAATCGTGCCCCGATACTCTATAGCAGTGTTTCCCAACCTTGGCAACTTGAAGATATCTGGACTTCAACTCCCAGAATTCTGGGAGTTGAAGTCCAAGTTGCCAAGGTTGGGAAACACTGCTCTATAGCCTAGCCATCCCAATTCACAAATCGCATCCCCTGGAGAAAAAATGAAAATAAGTCGCGTGAACGGTACATCCCCCCCCCCCCCAAAAAAAAAAAAAAAAAGCATTTCGGGGATATCGCGTTCCAGTCTTGGCTGGGCTGCAAGTTTGCAAATGCAATTCATGATAGGCGACCTGCATTTCTAGTTGCACACCGGGTGCGCGCGTGGGCATGTTGTGTACATAATAAGCAAGGGATGATTTCGGTAAATTTCAGGGTGATGTTGCAACCAACGTGGCTTAACGTTGAACTTTAGTTCTCTGTGTGTACATCGCCTCTAATGCAAGGTTCGTAAAGTGGGAAGTTAAGATCGGCTAGTTTCTTTCCTTCACCGCCCGCCTACTGTCAAGCTGATTGGGAGGCGGACAAAAGTCCAAAGGAGACGTATTGTTGGGAATTATAACAAAGTAAAGGATTTAAAAGTACAGAACGGCGCTACTGTTGTGGGATTTTGAGGAAGAGAGAACCATGAGAGGGAAAGAAGAAAAGTCTTCACTAAAAGGTTGGTTAAGTATTGTTTTCCTAACAGTCCTTTTGTTTGATTATTGATTAAGGGGTGGGAGAGAAACTTTTTCAACAACTTCTCTGGAGGAACAGTGATTGAAACTTTGGAAGGATACCTACAAATTGTTATTACTTTTATCAAGTAAGCAAACCATACAAGGATTGGACTTTTTTTTTGATGCTGTGGAAATGATGGAAAAACCCACTTTGAAAAAACAACCTTAAAGAATGAGATGGAGGAAGTTACAGTGGAACTGAATGTCTTCAGAGAATCCCGCGAGAGAGTTATTTAGAACTCTCTCTTTATTCGGACTTTAGTTTCCTTTCAAGGCTTTTAAAGAGAAAATGACTGGGAAACGATGAAGAAGCACTGGGACCATGTTAAGTTCAGTTAAAGAGCTCTCTTTGGCTTGAGCAAGTAGACAAAATCTTTGGACTAGATTTGTTCACTCAAGATTGTAATGTGTGTGAAACCTGTCATCTATTGAGGCAGGCTGACTAGTGCTCTGAATACAGCTGCAAGTAGCTCTTCAGGCTTTAGACAAGCCCCAAATAGAGATGTGGGATTGCACATCTTTTAAAATTTAAGGCTTTCCCCAACTCTGGTTTTCTCCAGAGCTTTAATAGCTGCTTTCCATTATCTTTTGCATCAATGTTACAGCGGATAGTTGATTGGAAGTAATTGACACGATCGTGGGCTTCCCTTCCTTTTCTAGGTATAGGGCGCCGGAACATCTAAATTGTTCCAGGAGCATTTACTCTGAGTTGGTACCCACTGAGTGTCATTAAGATTTGGAATACCTAATACCTACCTTGAAAAGAAAACTCTGACAAACAGCCCGAGAAAGAAAGGAATTAGAAATGAATGGCCTGGTTGTGTACATCTTACAGAACTAAAGATACAGGCATTCATTACTTCTGATCTTTGCCGGCGATGCTGCCAGGAGTTGTAGCTCAGCATTGCTTAGCCTTAGAGCAGTGTTTCCCAGCGTTGGCAACTTGAAGATATCTGGCTGGGGAATTGAAGATTCGCTGGCTGGGGAATTCTGGGAGTTGAAGTCCAAATATCTTCAAGTTGCCAACGCTGGGAAACACTGGCTTGGAGGGCAGAAATGTTTCCCGCCTCCGATTTGGGAATCAATGGAGAACCGGCAGTATATTTTCATGCCTTGGTGAAATTCCTTGAATGGCTGAAAAGGCAAAACCGAGACGGAGCGCATGCGCGCTTGTCGGCAATGGAATGCATGGTTTCTAAGGGGACGTTGCAGTCTGCTTACAGGGGGCGCTCTTCCTTTCTTCGCTAAAGCTGGAAAACAGAAGCCATCTGGCAATCTTTTTTGACTGGGGGGGGGGAGGGGGCTGAACTTCCCATGAACTGACTTTGTGCGCTATGGCTGCTGTGGAATTGTCGCTGAAACGCAGCTGATGTTGACGTCTTTTCAGCCTCATTTATTCAGCTACATGGGCTTCTAGAGGTGCGAGTTAAACCAAACGGGAGACATTTGCCACGTTTTGCAAAACTTGCATTTTGCCAAGCGTGAGAGAAATTAGGAAGCGGGACAGTACGGCTTCGGTTCAACAAGTCTTCCTTTTAGCCCAGTTCTTCTGCAGCGTTAACCTGCGCTTCAAAAGCATCTGTTCACCGCTTCCCGGTTGCGAAAAAAAAATGTTTTCGGGCACGCGCACGCAGATGTTACGTCAAAAGAGGGGAGGGGCAGAGTTTATTTTTAAAAAAGGGAAAAAATTAATTAGATAGTATTTATCGTCTGGGAGTCGTGGGTAGCCCCGAGAAAGAAAAAAGCGCGCGAAAAACACACCTTCGGGTCATTCATTCACAATAGCATTCCTTCTGAGAACTTGTCTCAAAGGTGCAAAAGGGAGGAAATTTTGAAGCTTCGTCGCCTTTCCTCCAAATCAGTGGTCTCCAAAGTTCCCATATTTCCACCAATCCTTATTAAAGTGTGTTTGGAGCGCACGCACACACAAAACACAAACCCCCAAAAACCAAAATATGTGGGGGAGGTTACCACAGAGGCAGCACCTGGCGGCAAGAGTTACACTCGACAAGGGAAAGCTCTGTTCTGTGGAGAAGGCTGCTATTTCCTCCCCTTTAAATTTTACTTTTTATGTTTGTGTGTATATATTTAAATATATTTACTTTTAAAAATTCTATAAAAAATAGTTCTCTCTATATATAGTGAATAGGTCTCCCTTGAAGAAAAAATAAAGCGTCTTAGGTGCCAGGCAGGTCTTCAAACATGGCAACTTTTAAGACTTGTGGACTTCAACTCCCAGAATTCTCCAGCCAGCATAGCTTGGCATAATTGCTGGAGAATTCTGGGACTTGAAGTCCACAAATCTTAAATTTGCCAAGTTTAGGGACCCCTGAGCTAGGGGTTTCGCTGGCGCCGTTCCAGGATTGATGGGGGGGCGTAGCCCTTCCCTCACCCATTTGCCCCCTCCCCCAATTATCCGTTCTGTGAATCTTGGGCCTTGCCTGCCACCTGTGCTTTGGATACCGGTCGGTGATATCTAGGCCTAAATTCCATTCATAAACAAATATTTTGGGTTCCGTTGTAATTGTAGCGGCCGTAGAAATGTACAGTACAGTCTTTTTTTTTTTCCAGAGGGACGCGTTATTCTTCTGGGATCGCGGTGATGATTATAGGGTAAAGCGAGCAACTCCCCCCCTCCCTGTGTTTCTTCAATGACTTGTAAATACTGTGTGGAAATTTCCACTGCTTTCCTTCGGCTCGGTTAGAAGATCGTGCGGGCTTTAGGGTTTTTTTCTCCTTCCTTCCCCCTCCGCTTATTATTTTATTTATTTATCTATCTATCGGCTTCCATTGGAACATTTTGGCCCCGAGTGTTCTCGGGAACAGCCCAAGGCAAGCCGTGTGAACTCCCAAGGTCTGTCTTCCAAGGAGCTCTTGTTTGTGGAACTGAGAAAAAGCCGGGCAGGAAATCGCAGTTTCCCTGAGTCCCCTCCCTGCGGTTCCTCGACTGAAAAGGCCAATTCCTTCGCCAACCTCCAGCTCTCGCTTGCTGCGCTCTCGCTGCGGGACCGAAGTTTGGAAACCGCGCGAGCCGGGCTTCTCCGCCCCCCCACTTCTTTGTAACGGAGGTGAAAGACTTAAACGGGCATTTAAAAAGACCTGATACGGAAGAAGGAGGGATTATTGAGGCTCAAAGAAGGGGAGAAAAAGATTTTGGTAAGAAATGGATGGATAAGAGGATTGTTAACGCTTTCTCCTTTCTTGACTTGCCTTACCTACTGGAAAACCACGAGCTCCCCCCCCCCGTTCCGACTTTGATGAGTTTGAGTGACAGCAGACTTATTATTTATTTATTTATTGGATTTGTATGCCGCCCCTCTCTGTGGACCTAATCCTCCTACTCGCCCCCATGCCTTCCTTATTTATTTATTTATTTATTTATTTACTTACTTACTTACTTACTCACTCACTCACTCACTCACTCACTCACTCACTCACTCACTCACTCAATCTATCTGCCTGCCTGCCTGCCTGCCTATCTATTTATTAGATTTGTATGAAGGACTCAGTTGCGGATTTAGTTTAGTTCAGGATCCCTTTTTAAAGTTGGTTGCTTGCGGTCTTGAGGTGGTACCAGCTATTGTAGCCAATGGACAAATCCACTCTCGTCTGGTGCTATGCTTGGTACGCTTTTGGGTCATTATTATTAAATACCATCTGATAAGCCCAGGCTTTGCTTAGGCTCCAGCGGTTATTGTTTCATTGCTGGAATTTGCTCTGTGTCGGTTTTTTGTTTTTGGAAAGGAGTGGGCAGGAAAGTCTGGTCTGCTTTGCAAAAGAGGCTGACAGTTTTAAATTCCAGTCAATTACTGGAGAGGGAAGTCTAAAAGACAGTTTGGAACTGCAGGTTGCCAGAATGCTTTTGCGGATTTGGCATAGAAGCCAGGAGGTCCACACCGACCGTCTGTGTTTATTGCACAATTCATACGGACTTTATAATGAGATGTATTCCCATATAGGTATGTTGCAGGCTACTTCGGCTAACAGCTAGCTGTAGTTCAGCAGTTCAAATCTTACTACCACCTGCTCAAGGTTGACTCAGCCTTCCAGCCTTCCGAGGTGGGTAAAATGAGGAGCCAGATTGTTGGGGGAATAGGCTGACTCTGTAAATGGCTTAGGGAGGGCTGTAAAAGCACTATGAAGCGGTATATAAGTCTAAATGCTATTGCACTGAGTAACTGAAGTGAATTAGGAAGTCAAATTCTCAGGCAACGGGAAATGTTCAATATGATCGGAAGATAGGAACTATTCGCAAAGCACTTTTGAATGCAGTGTACTGGCACTTTGCAGTTTCACGTTTCCTGTGTTGTATAAGTTAAGGTGGCACTTTAAAAACAGCTTACAGGATTAAGCAACAGGCAGAACTCGTTTCCCAACCAGGCGCCCTCCGGGAATCGGCTTAGCTGGGAATTCTGACATTGCAAGCCCACCACTTGCGCGGGGGGGGGGGGGCGCACCAGATATAGCAGAAGGCTGACTAAGACGAAAAACGCGCGCCGCGAGGCCCGTAACGCTCTGTTCCTCACGGTTAGCAACGGAGGATATTGTTCGGGGGCCGAGCTGAGCGGATGCGGGGGGGCGGGGGTTACTAGCGAAAGCGAGCTTGCCGGCGTCACGCTCCCGTTTGCGAGTTTCCCTTGGGGCCAAAAAGTTGCGAACTGTTAGGAATGTCGCAAGGCCCCTTCTTATCTTGTAGTACAAGCTGATCCCGCAATAAAGTCTCCCTGGGGGCATTTCTGACAGAAAGAAAGAAGAATAAAAATGCCACTCAGCTGTATGTAAGATAAGAGATAGGTTTTCCTCGGGACTGTGGCAAAAGGGGGGGGGGGGGAGAAGAATTCACGGGAGAAATAAACTCACCTACACAAAGATTACACTCCTTTGGTCTAAAAGAGGGGCCCTCAAACTTGGGAAATTTTTAAGACTTGTAGACTTCAACTCCCAGAATTCTCCAGCCAGCATAGCTCAGCATAGTTGGCTGGAGAATTCTGGGAGTCGAAGTCCACAAGTCTTAAAAGTTGCCAAGCTTGAAGGCCTCTGGTCTAAAAATTCTGGGAGTCTAAGTCCACAAATCTTAAAGTTGCCAAGTTTGAAGACCTCTCCTGTCTTAAGCAACACCAAGTATCCAATTCAGGAATGCTGGGAATGGGGTGGGGGCTTACACTAACCGCTGCTACAGAGATGGCAGAGACTGGGGCCAAAGACATTCATTTATTCAGTGGAACAGCTTGCCTCCAGAAGTTGTGAATGCTCCAACACTGGAAGTTTTAAAGAAGATGTTGGATAACCATCTGTAGGGTCTCCTGGCCCAAGCGGAGGGTTGGACTAGAAGACCTCCAAGGTCCCTTCCAACTCTGTTGTTTTTGTTATTATTATTATTATTATTATTATTATTATTATTATTATTATTATTATTATTATTATTATTATTATTCCTTCCTGTATGGAAGGAAAGTGGGTGGAGATAATCTAATTTCTCTCTTAATCCAGAGAGAATTTTAATTTGCCAAAGGGACCCCAGTTAAACATGTGGAAACAGCCTGACTGAAAAGATTGAAATAAGATTCTTTTCCAAAGCTGTATTATTATTATTATTATTATTATTATTATTATTATTATTATTATTATTAATAATAATAATAATAATAATAATAATAATAATAATAATACTATTATTATTACACTAGTGAAAGTTTTATATAGGGAAAACTACAAAATACTTAAAAGAGGGACAAGACACTCCTACTCACCCCGAGCCTCGCATCGGGCTGCCCCGTCTTAAAATCCCGCAATATCCGTCCTTAAGGGGCCAAATTCTGCCCGACTGTAAACCGCGCCACCAACCCTCCCTTCCTTCTTCCCCCGCCGCGTTACCCTCGACGAACGCGGCCAAGATCGCCCTACGTTCTCAAAAAGGCGAATGGGGAAAAAAATAATTTAAAAATAAATTTATTGCTTTCGCGGCCCCCCTCCCCCCGCCAAAAAAAGCTCCCAGGACTAACAAAAAAAATACCCTCTAACCTTCCCAGACTCCTCAACGTCGCAATGGCTTTTTTGCCTAAACGTCTCGGTTGCCCCTCCCGGCCTGACTCTTTGGAAACGTCAAAGCGAGAGGAGGAAGGAAGGGAAGGGAAGGGCGGGCAGGCGCGTTGCCCGCGGCTGGGCGCCAGGCTTTGCGTATCTTCTTGGCGGCTCCCGGGCGCCCGGAACGGCGCCTCAGACTCTTCCTCATTGTTCCCGCGGGCTCCTCCCCCTTTCCCCCCTTTAGGCTCCTCCCACTCCGAGCTTCCCTCGTTTATATAAAGCCCTTCGGCGAGCGGCGGAGACGGGAGTTCTCTTTTGCAGCCCTGAGGACTGTTAAGCATCTCTGCGCTTTTCTCCCCCCCACTCCCCTTGGCTGGCTGATTTCACTCATTCCCTTTAACTCGGTCGTAGATCGATCTGGGTTTTTGGGTTTTTTTTTAATTCAACCCTTCGGATTGGATTATTGCTATCGTTGTTGTTTTAAACTCGCCCTGCGATGACAATCAAAACGGAAGCCTCTGGATCCACCCTCACTTATTCCAAGATGAGAGGGATGGTGGCGATTTTAATCGGTGAGTAGGGGTCGAACTAGGACCACCGAACTCCATCACCTTCCTCCTCAGCCCTTCGCACACACAAAAAGATTTTTCCTTTTTGGAGATTTATTTAAATATGTTAAAGGCTTAAATAAGGTTCAGGAGGGAAGTGTTTTTAATAGGAAAGTGAGCACAAGAACAAGGGGGCACAATCTGAGGTTTTTTGGGGGGAAGATCAGAAACAACGTGAGAAGAAAATATTTTACTGAAATAGTAGTAGATGCTTGAAACAAACTTCTAGAAGGTGGTTGATGAATCCATAGTAACTGAATTTAAACATGCCTGGGATAAACATACAGTATATCCACCCTAAGAAAAAATACAGGAAATAGTATAAGGGCAGACTAGATCATGAGGTCTTTTTCTATGTTTCTATGCTTCTATGTTTATTTTGGGGAGTGCCGGATTGAAAGAGCGCCTTAATAATAGAATACAAGATAGATAATAGAATTCTTTATTAATAATAGATAAGTGTGATTGGGCACACAAAGAATTTGTCTTTGGTGCAGATGCTCTCAGTGTAAATAAATACACTTTAATAAATACAAGAAGTATCTAATTTTATTTTATTTTTTATTTCAATGCATTTGAAAGAGTTGTCTAAATAAATAACTTAAAACACAGGAGGGAGTTTGTTGATTGATCGGGATTCATTTTCTGTGTTTTCTTAATTCGCAGCTTTCATGAAACAGAGAAGAATGGGGCTGAACGACTTCATTCAAAAGATAGCCACCAACTCCTATGCCTGCAAACAGTAAGTGTGTTGTTGCTTCTCTGCAGGGTAGATCCCACGGAAGTTAGCGATTTAATTATAGCTTTGTGTGCAGTGTTACCTAACTTCTTCCCCAGGGAGGAGAGGAGTTGAAACATGATCTGTTTGTAAATTGAACTTCTAGTCTAAGGATAACTGAACTACACAGAGTCGGGTTCCACTGAGTTCAGCATATTTAGGAAGTAGACTTAAAGAAAGTTGAGTGTAGGTGCTTTAATAATTTGTGAGGAGTTTCACTATGAGAGTATGTGTTATATAGTGGCTGCAGCCCTGCACCACCTACCTGCGAGCAAATCTCCTTGGACTCTGGGAATTGTTTTTCAGGGCATGTGCTAGAAAATAATATGTGTTTCTGTTGTCCCAATAAGGGGCTAAAACCCTCCCTAGACATGGCATCTTGTCTTAATTTTTTTGATCTCTCTGCCATTCCTTTTGGTATCTGACTTATAATTACAGAAGAAACCTGAGTCTGTTTGCTCAGGTTTGTGTTGTGTCTCTTTTTCCATCTTACCTTTGAAACCTAATAAGGCCCATTTCAATCAATCAGCCTTTTCTAAGCTTGCCAGCCTGAATTTTGCTCAACTAGAGTTAGCCTGCCGCCTTGTGGTGAGATAATTTCCATGTTCCAGGCATGTTGCAATTGGACTAATTCCATTCTGTCTTATCTTTGCAGTCCTGAAGTACAATCAATTCTGAAGATTTCCCACCCGCAAGAAGCAGAACTTATGAATGCCAATCCTTCTCCCCCAGTAAGTGCCCTGGGTACCCTGTATATTTAACTTGGAAAGAGATGTTTTAAAATAAAAGACCCAGCATGCTTCTTTAAAAGGGATGATTTTTTAAAAAGCCACTTCTTTGTCTCATTTAAAGCAGCAAATTTGGCAACATGTTTAAATATTATTTTTCCCTGAAGCCAAATGGGCGTTTTTTCTGAAACCCCATCGCAAAATAGCTTACAATTGTATTGGTTGGTTTTTAAGTCTGTATCCAACTATTTTGGTATAAAAATAACACTTTTGATTTTTTGTTGTTGTTTCATTGCAGCCTAGTCCATCTCAGCAAATCAACCTTGGCCCATCATCTAACCCTCATGCTAAACCATCAGATTTCCATTTCCTGAAAGTTATTGGAAAAGGTAGCTTTGGAAAGGTGAGTTATGTCTTGATTTTGCTTATTACTTTCTAACGATAAACATTCATTGATTTTATGAAAAACAGCATCCAAGTGGATTCTCTCTTCTGAAGGCTTATTTTTAAATGCATCCCCATGGCCTTGGGAAAGTCAATCTCATCGAAGACATTTGTCTTAGTATGAAGTTGAGAAAATAAATTGAATAAGTGCATTTAAATTGGTATTCTTGAGAAAGAACAGTTTATCTTAAAGACTGAGAGAATTTGGATTACATTCAAGAGGGTTTTCATGGCTTCATTGTCTAACTCTAAATCTAAAGTATTGCCCTTCAGATACATAACTTTAAACCTATAGTTATACTCAACTGTATTTTTTAACTATCAAAAAGGAAATTGTAGTTTTAACTTGTTTCTTTTAATCACCCTTAAACTTACAAGTATGTTGTTTTCTTTCAGGTTCTTCTTGCAAGGCACAAGGCAGAAGAACAATTCTATGCAGTAAAAGTACTCCAGAAAAAAGCAATCCTGAAAAAGAAGGAGGTAAATATTGACTTAATCTTGTTCCAAAAAAATTCCAAGCAAGAAAATAATTCTACCTTAGGGCACTTCACAAATTACAATATAATGAGTAAGATTTCAGCTTCACAGAACTCCTCCCAAAGGAAAATGGTAAACAAAAAGTAGTCAGGAAGCAGAAAAGACATCACAAAGCCTATAGAATGTCCACATTTAAGGTCATTGCAGAATGTGGAAAATTGATCCAAAGATGCTTAGGTGCTGTTTTATGTCCTCTTGAGTTGAGTAAAAGTCAGGATGTTTCTTGTGATCTTGATTTTGCTTTATAACATTTGTGGTGCTGTTCTGGCGGATGCTAACAACTGATTCCATACCTCTTATTATTTTCCAGGAGAAACATATTAT
This sequence comes from Erythrolamprus reginae, assembly GCF_031021105.1. NCBI lineage: Eukaryota > Metazoa > Chordata > Lepidosauria > Squamata > Dipsadidae > Erythrolamprus > Erythrolamprus reginae. Next base: position 312,743,172 of record NC_091950.1, on the reverse strand, counting down.
GTCTGAACGCAATGTCCTCCTTAAGAATGTGAAGCATCCTTTCCTGGTGGGACTTCACTTTAGCTTCCAGACAGCTGACAAGTTGTATTTTGTCCTAGACTACATCAACGGTGGAGAGGTGAGGAAAAAGGCACACTGGGCCCCCCAAAGAGAAGGGTGGAGTTGGGTTCTGGATGGAAAATAGAAGTCAGTCTAGAGTGACACAACACTTCGGTGCCTTGTTTGTTATTAAAAAGGGGGACTCTTGACAGTAGAGATTCTAGATTCAGTCTCCTGCTTGCCAGCCTCTAATAGCAGGAAATAGCCCGAGGATTAGTAGGCCATTTCCGACAATTATCCTCTCTAGCTTATTGTGCTGCGCTTAATTAATGAATCAGTAATAAGATTTCTCCTCCCCCCCCCCCTCTCTTATCATGCAGTTGTTCTACCATCTCCAGAGGGAACGTTGCTTTCTGGAGCCAAGAGCTCGTTTTTATGCTGCTGAAATAGCTAGTGCACTGGGTTACCTGCATTCTTTGAACATTGTGTATCGGTAAGCGCTCTACTTAATGTATGCATATTAAATTAGAATGGAGTTCTAATTTATAAGCTGTTTTGCCAAAATGCTAGCTATGGGCTTTGGGATCAGTAATTTTATACTCCTAAATAATTAGAGGTTGGGGGTTGCTGTTTCTGGATATGGACTGGATGTGGGTAAAAACTATATAAAATTATATGTAAAGCAAGAAAACTATACGTGACAGTGGCTTATTTGGGGGAAAGCTTGTAAATCGGACAAATGCGAATGACAAAAAGAGTTTCAGACAAGTAAGATGTTGAAGCTGACCTGCCTTTCGTATTCTTTGCTACAGGGACTTGAAGCCAGAGAACATTTTGCTTGATTCTCAAGGCCACATTGTTTTGACTGACTTTGGACTCTGCAAAGAGAACATTGAACACAACGGCACAACTTCCACATTTTGTGGCACTCCTGAAGTAAGTCTTGAGTTCCGCTTTCTCCCATGACAGTGTTGTTTTTAAGTGTGATACTGCATGACCATGGCAGGAGTTTCCCTGATGAGACTGTAGGAAATTATGTTCCAGCCTTGTGAAAGTGGGTGGTGATATTTGAGCTGTGCTGGCTGGGGAATTCTGGGTGTTGAAGTCCACAAGTCTTAAGTTGCCAAGTTTGAAGACATCTGCACTAGAGAGTTTTTAAAAAAGAAAGAAAATTCTATTGGAATTGCTGTAGAAAATGTTCAAGGTGCAGAAACTGGTTTGTCCAGATTGACCTGGCCCCTAGTTCACATATTTGAGCCCCAGGCATTTTGCTATTTCAGTGAGGAACTTGTGGTCCTCTGTGCCATCTCCATCTTAATTGACAAGCTAATGGTCAAGAAAATTGGAATCATCTGTAGAATTGCAGGGTCCTTTTGTCTGCCATGAGAAAAATTCCTAAAGAAGAGTAGGTTTATCTTAGATTTGCCATTAGCCTTCAGGTTTTTTCTAATCAAATGTTCCCATTCTTTCATTTGTGTCCAATAGTACCTTGCCCCTGAAGTCCTTCACAAGCAACCTTACGACCGGACTGTGGACTGGTGGTGCCTTGGAGCAGTTTTGTACGAGATGCTTTATGGATTGGTAAGTAAGAACAGATTTAATCTGCTTGCTGGGATGGTTTGCCACTCCATACGTATAGCAGAGGAAATAAAAACCACTCCATACGTATAGCAGAGGAAATAAAAACTTTCAGTGCTACTGAAATTAAGTTGGAGTTTATGTGGAGCAATATCAGGGATGGACGCTCATATTTGCTTATTAGGGTTTTCAGCAGCCCTCTCCTAATGGGCTTGATAATTCATGAAAAATTGGTTTTTTTAAATCCTTCCCTTATTTTTATAAATGACTCAAGCTAGCAAACATATCTAATACTATTCCCCTATTTGTCTACAACAACCTTTGTAAGATAAGTTGGACTGTGAGAGATTGGCCCAAAATAATCCAGCCAGTTTTCATACCTAAAATCAGACTACAAACGAATTTTCCTAGTTTCTAGCCTGGTGCAGTAATTATTAGACCAATCTGGCTATTTAATGGATATTGCATTAAAACAAGTCTCACATCAAACTCAGAGACTGTATGGTTGGATGGTTAAAATATTTGAGTAGGATTGCAATCTAGTTTACATCACAAGTGGTTGTGGACAAAATTGGAGAAAGGAGTGGCATGCATGATACCTTGAACTCCCAGAGGAAAGACAAGATGCAGGACTTTGCAAATCAAATGAATAAATAACAACAGTAAGGTTAGACAATGGTAGTAAATATCCTTTCTCTTCTTGCAGCCTCCTTTCTACAGCAGAAACACAGCAGAAATGTATGACAACATCTTGAACAAACCTCTACAACTGAAGCCAAATATCACCAACTCTGCTAGGCACCTTTTGGAAGGACTTTTGCAGAAGGACAGAACCAAGAGGCTAGGAGCAAAGGAAGACTTTGTAAGTATAACTTGGAAAAGAGGTGAAAGGCATTTGAGAATTTGTCTTAAGACTATTTCAGTTCTTTGCATTTAAACTCACATAATTTCCATTATTTCCACAGATGGAGATTAAGAATCACATTTTTTTCTCTCCAATTAACTGGGATGATCTTATAAATAAGAAGATTACACCGCCTTTTAACCCAAATGTGGTAAGAGCTCTTCTAATTGCATAATGGCCAGGGAAGATTTATTTTATTGGGGGATGCCAGAAGTATATGTGTCCATAAATCAAGAACGAGTATCAAGAGTTCACACCAGAATTCTACAGGAAGTCGCAGTTCCCCACACACTTAATCACCAAAAAACAAAAAACCCACCTGCATTTGACTTAATGTAAGACTTAAAACATGTCTCTGCTAGATTAGAAGCTTTATAGCCTACAAAATAACAGTTATAATACAACTATTGATTGGCTCAATGTAAGGCAAAAAAATTATTGAGCCTTTTTATACACACACAAACATACACCAGAGTATTTTTCCCACCATTCTGAGTTAACTAATACTTTAAAAGGTTTGCTTTTTAAACCCAAGAACACAAGTAGTGGATTTAAAGGGGGTGTTTCGAATGGATTTAAAGGGGGTGTTTCGAATGGATTTAAAGGGGGTGTTTCAAATGATTTTCGAATGGTGATACACATAGATACATCATAAACATAGTCACATGAAAGCAAATTCACTGATTTCAGTGGGCCTAAATTCCATAGTAATTTAGCTTTGAATTTGCCCTGATAAAAGTAAATTATTTTTGATATTAAGACTGTCCTGGACAAAATAGGGGGGTTGGTACTAGATGGGCTGCAGGAAAGGTTCCTTTTGTAAGTTTTGCCTAAATGTTTCTTGGGCTTGTTGAAGAGGTAGAGGAGGCTGCAGAGAAATGGGAAACTATCCTATTCTGGTATCTACAGCAAAATCTGGATCCAACCTTTCGTCTGCCTAGGCTGCTGAATGAGCATGCCTTTTGGATGGTAGTTTTGAAGAGCCATCAGGGCTTATTAATATTGGCATACTGCCTCCCCCTCCCCCATGCAGAGTGCTTAAAATGCCTGAAAACTTGGTAGCCTTCAGATAACCTGGAACTACACCTTCCAGACTTGTTAGGCTACATTAGCCAGGAATTCTGGCAGCTGCAGTTTCAGCCAGCACCTTTCGACTGCTCCCGAATGCAGAAAGTTGGCTTGGACCTTATATGACCTCAGGAGTGGTGGACAGTGAGAAGAAACCTGAGAATTGGTTTCCAATTACTCTTAGGATCATCAGATCCTTGAGTGTTCTACTTTCGAATTGGAAGACAGTACAGTATAGTGTTCCTTGCAGCCTACCATTTAATAAGCATATGCCTCCGTTTTTTCTTGCAGAGCGGGCCCAACGATCTGCGACACTTTGATCCCGAGTTTACAGAGGAGCCTGTCCCAAACTCCATTGGCCAGTCTTCAGACAGCATCCTCATCACTGCCAGCGTCAAAGAGGCCGCTGAAGCATTTCTGGGCTTTTCCTATGCTCCTCCCATGGATTCTTTCCTTTGAATTTGTGTGTTTGTGTGTGTGTGTTTTAATAATTGTTCTTTTGGCATTCTGATCAAGCTGCCAGTTGCCTGGTCATCTTGAAAGATAACAATTTTTTGCACATCTTCCCACTGTGTGGCAGCTTTGCAGCCTTAAATTTCAACTGTTATCGTTTGCTGAAAGCTTTTTTTTTGGGGGGGGAGGGGGCTGTTGTTCTTGTCCAATTGGAAGAGCACATTTAACTCCTCTTGAGTGAACTCATGACATTTCACTACTGGTTCTTCCCACTCACCCAAGTGGTGCTACATCACGGTTGCAAGTACTGGAAAGGAGAAGGGGAAAAAACAGCTGCTGCCATAGATTGCTCAGAACAAAGCCTCGGAACAAAACGCTGCTTCCTTGATTGGCGAGCATAGCGCCCCCTAACTTGGAGGTCTTTCTGGATGTGAAGAGAACTTTACGAAGACGTGCCTTTTTTTCCCCCCTTCGGACGTTGAGATCTTTGTGAACTCTGAAGTTTTTATCACAAGAGTGCTTTTGGATTCATGTGTGAGCGAGTGTAACGTGGACAAATGGCAGGAGTGTGATTTGTATATTCCCACAGACGGACTTTGCTGAAAGGTGTCAGTGTGGGGCATTGTTTGTTCCTTCCATATTTGGAAGACAATAAATTAATAAATGTAGATAGTGATTTTTTTAAAAGAAAAATATGTAAATATATATATAGTTCAAATGGGCTCCAACTACTTGTATGTATCCCAAATGCTTGAAGAAAGCATTGCTGCTATGGAAATATATATATACAGATATATATGTATATAAATATTTCTATTTTTAGAAATGGTTTCTATGGACCAAAATGCCCCAGCTGTTGTCTGCTAATCTGTTGGTTTAGTTCATTTTTTTTTTCATAATCTGTAAACTTGGGCATTATTTATGGGTATTGTTTGCTTGCAATCCTTGTTGTATGTATTTGTAAAAAGATGTGTACAGTTGATTTGCAATGCTAAATGAATATTTAAAAGAAAAAAAAACTTGGCTCATAATGTATACCACCATTGTAATGTACTTAACATGGTTATAATATGTACCATTTTTGTGACCAAACCCATTGGTTTGCAGTAAAATCTTGGACAATATTTCTATTAATGGTTTCAGTGTCTTTATAAATTCAGATTATTTTTCCATCTTTATTCAAAATGTACTTTAGAGTCAAAAACCGTCCACTAATGATTCAAAATATTGTTTACAGTATTGAACAGCACTACTAAAGATACACAGCAGCGATTTTGGGGTAGGGGGAAAAAAGTACATTCTGAAGATGTTTTTGATTTACAATTTCCAATGGCCTGACAGGGATCTATCACTAAAACATTAGAAAAATTATGGTAATGGGGTATTATGTGGCTACATATAAGGCATGGAACAATCATAGAACAGAAAGTTATCTCTGCCATTACTTCTCTCTTCCTGGCAGACATAATGATGTTTAGCCTCCAAATGTCCTATCTCAATGCAACACAAAACAGGAAAGTTGAAGAGATGACTGATCTGGTCAATGACTTCCTCTCATCAAGTTTATTTCATTACAAAAAATCTTCCTCCTCAATTGGGTCCAGGTTGTGAATGCTTCTTGTTAAATGAAAGAAATGCAATATTACAAAGCAACACTTTTGGCATACATGACTATATCTTCAACAATGGCAAAAATATCTTTTTTAACAAAAAAATTAACCAAGAAGTTAGGCACCTTTTCAAAGTTTAATTGAAATGCGCACTTGGTGTTAATAGTCTGCAAAGCAACAAAATAAGTCTAGCCTCTCCATAACCACCTTTAGGATATTTTCTCCAAGCCTTACCAATCAGATTTCTTGGTCAGCTTATTTTCAAAACCATGATGATCCAGGCCCTTCTTTCTTATACATATTACAATTTGTCAGTGTTTTTAGAAACTGGTCATAACATGGCAGCCTAGTGTCAACCTGATCAAGTGAAGAGCATGAAAAGAACTAGGGATTTAACCAAAGGCTAAAGCTGTAGAGTTAGAATGAAGTTTTGCTGAGTAATTCTGACTGCCAGCAGTTTGATTCTCACTGGCTCCAAGTTGACTTGGCTTTCTATTCTTCCTGGGATCAGTAAAATGAGGACCCAGATTGTTGGGGGCAATACGCTGACTCTGTAAACTGCTTAGAGAAGGCTGTAAAGCACTGTAAAATAGTATAGTAAGTACTAAAGAAAATGCTATAAAGCCCTTCATGGCACTGGACCAGATTATCTCCGGGACCGCCTTCTGCTGCACGAATCCCAGCGACCAGTTAGGTCCCACAGAGTTGGCCTTCTCCGGGTCCCGTCAACTAAACAATGTCGTTTGGCGGGACCCAGGGGAAGAGCCTTCTCTGTGGCAGCTCTGGAACCAACTCGCCCCCACCCTCCTCGTCTTTCGTAAGCTCCTTAAAATCCATGGGGGAACTGAGATACTCTTTCCCCCTAGGCCTTTACAATTTACACATGGTATGTTTGTATGTATGTTTGGTTTTATAATAAGGGTCTTTTTTAGTTGTTTTAATATTTGATTGTTACATGCTGTCTTTTATCTACGGAGAGGGGCGGCATACAAATCCAATCAATCAATCAATCAATGGAAAAGAAAGAAAAGGAATTATTGAGATGCCTAACTCATTAGTGAAGGGGCCTAACTAGTTTTGGAACACTAACATGGTTAGTTTTGGAATACAGAATCGCCACTCACTTTTTCCAGGAAATGCATGGTGGTATTTCATGTGCATTATCATTATTACAAAATTTTAACCTATTTGTATAGGTTATTACAACTTATGACTATAGGTTGCATAGGAGGGAGTATTAGGTATGTTCACCACCTTGAGTTATATTCCCTCTTATTTCCCCCATAACAATAGTCCTGCGAGAAGGATTGGTCTGAGAGAGAATAATTGGCCCGAAGTCACCTGCCATCCTTTCACTTTGAAGGGAGGCCTAGAGGTTACTGTCCCCTGGTTTCTAAGCCAGAACTTTCACCACTAAAACAAACAGATCCTTATTGTGAGAGGACTGGAAAACTTACATATCATATCATAAACTAATTTAGAGAGGCTATAATGTTATCATGCTATGGTAGCGAGTCTGCTTTTTTATTTGTTCTTTTTCTCACTATGGTTATCCCCCACCCGTTCCCACAACACAACAAGCTGGGTGGTGTAGTTTTAAGTGTAGTGCAAGAATTAGATGTCTTTCAAGTAAATCTGAACTAATTGCGTGAGAGAATTGGCTCCTTCTATTCCCACGAGATACCACAAACCAATGACTCAAATACTAATTGTGTTGTGCAAATAGTATATACCTGCTTGCGCCTGAATCAGGCAAAACGGGGGCTTAGACATATTTTATGCTGTGTCACAGTTACAACAGAAGATCAAACATATGGAAATTTAATGTGGATGAATCTTCAGTCTCATGTACCTCACTGACAATCTGGTCTGACACTGTTTGTTTTCCTCATACCCTTCTAACACAGCCCCAAACATGTCCAAAGCTAAGTTTAGTAGGCTTAGCAGATTTTCAGATGGCATCTGATGATTCAAACATCTGAGTCATCCCACCTACCATGGGGGCAAAGTATGCACAAGTACTTTCATCCTCCCTCTCAAAACATTAGCCAGCTGGGTTTGAGTGAAAGTGCAGGCACAAACACAATAATGAGCCAAGCCCTTACATGTACATCCACCAACGCCATCACTCTACTAAACAAATAATTCCCTCAACACTGTCAGACTTTTGACTAAATCTGCACTTCTATTCTACTAGCTTTTCTCATCGTTCCTATCATCCTTTCCCTCCTTCTTAGGACTGTATGACTGTAACTTGTTGCTTGTATCTTAAGATTTTTATTAATATTGATTGTTTCTTCATTGCTTATTTGACCCCTATGACAATCATTAAGTGTCGTACCACATGATTCTTGACAAATGTATCTTTTTCTTTTATGTACGTTGACAGCATATGCACCGAGACAAATTCCTTGTGTGTCCAATCACACTTGGCCAATAAAGAATTCTATTCTATTCTATTCTATTCTATTCTATTCTAGTCTAGTCTAGTCTAGTCTAGTCTAGTCTATACCAAGAGGTAATTTGCTGTACGTGGAATAAGCCTTTCTACAAAGCTCAAAGTCTACCCAGCAATAGTGCTAACCATCTGATTGTATGCCAGTAAGACTTGGACAGTATACAGGAGACATACTAGGCAATTGAACCACTTCCTCATGATCTGCCTCTGTAGAATCCTGAGGATCCGGTGGCAGGATAAGGTGCCCGACACTGAGGTCCTCTCCAGAGCTGGCCTGCTGATAAAAGCCAAGACAGGCTGGGCAGGCCATGTTGCTAGGATGCCAGACCATTGCATCCCTAAACAGCTCCTCTATGGTGAGCTGTCTAAAGGAAAACGATCACATGGGGGACAGAGGAAGCGTTACAAAGATGCATTGAAAGCCTCCTTCAAGCCCCTCAATATCGACACCACCTCCTGAGAAACCTTGGCACAAGATCGACCAACATTGTGCATGCTGATCCACCAAGGCTGCCAGACATCTGAGGCCCAAAGAACAGAAAGAGAAGTGAGCGCTCCCCAAAGCCAGAGCTGCAAATGCTGTGACAATGGTGCCCACACATGTCTGCCCAACATGTGGCAGAAGATTTTGTGCCTGTATAGACCAGACCTGGGCAAAGTGTGGCCCGGGGGCCAGATACAGCCCGCCCGCTGTCTGTGACCGGCCCGCGAACGTTGGAAGGAAGGAAGGAAGGAAGGAAGGAAGGAAGGAAGGAAGAAAGGAAGGAAGGAAGGAAGGAAAAATGGAGGGAACAAGGAAGGAAGGAAGGAAGGGATGGGCAATTAATTTATAATTATAATTATAATATATAATTATATATATATATATATATATATATATATATATATATATATATAATATAACATATAACATAATATAATATATAATTATAATTTATAATTATAATATAATTAACTCAGTTCTACCCAATAATATACAGTATTGAGTAGAACTGAGTTAATTATATTAATCCGGCCCTCTAAAACCATCCCAATTTCTCATGCTTCCCCATGGCAAAATTAATTGCCCACTCCTGGTATAGACCTTACCAGCCACCTGCAGACACATCATATACAGACCACAACCCATTAAATGTCAAGGCCAAATGGACAGACATCAGCAATTTGCTGTAAAAGCTAGACAGTTTACGAAGTAATCAGAAAGAAAGGGGAATTAATGGACAGAATAATACATTATACACACAAACTCTACTCAAATACCTTATTTCAGATCGTCATTCCTAATTTTGAAGCTTATTTCATAATTATGAATTAAAGAGGCTCTTCTGTTTTGAACAAATGGTTTATGGGTCAACATAGAATGTACATAACTTTGCTTAAGTTGTATGTTTTCATTACCAGCAAACACGCTGTTCATAAAAGGTAAAATTGGTTTTCCTGTTATATGACCCAAAAGTGATTCCCCAGATGCTGTTGAATTAAAACCCCAAATATGTCACTGGTTATGTTGAATAGGGCTATTGGATGTTATAGTTCAGCAACGTTAAGGAGTGCTGCAGGTTCTTATTTTGTTTCCCAGCCAGTGGCTTTTCTACAATGGGAAAAAAATATGGGAAAAACAGTAGAAAAACACTGGAAGGTTAAACATGAAAAGTGATTGCACTTGTGCTGCCAATAAATCTCTGTAAATGGGTCATTTCACAATGAAGCCTTGTTTAGAATCAATCATGAAGTCAGCAGGAGATTTCAAGTTTACAGTGCAATTTTCTCTTGAAGTAATTTGCAGCACAGTGAAATGTAGATAAAAAGTGACACCATGTGGTTTTTTAAAGATGTGCAGATCCGTGTTCCACAAAATGGAACAAATCACTTTGTAATCTTCAAATGGCTAATCCAACTCCAGGAAACATAAGCTATTAATATTGTCCTACAGGGATTTTGTGTGTGGTGTGGGGGAGAACTCTGGAGGTCTATATATTACCAATTGTGTGCAGATTTTAATAAGTATAATAGCAAGAAATAATTTTATTTACTTATTAAATTTGTGTGCCACTCATCTTGTCTAGAGGTGACTCTGGGCGGCTTGCAAATACCTTACCTAAAAAGGAAGAAAGATGCCAAAACGTTGGCGATGGAATTTTGAGGAAGAGTTTCAGTCCAGTTGACCCTAGGCAACAACAGATAAGCATCAAAATGGATATCTTAAAGGTTTGAGACTACTGGATCAGAAAATTGGAAAAAAATGAAAAAAACAGACTGCAGCAGTAATCTTGATACAAAATGGCTGCCGAGGTGGAAGGAAGAAGGGAGGGAGGGAGGATAGCAAATTTATGAGGTTGTATCTTGTTAACTCTTACCTCTTATCCATCCATGGTGGTTTCTTCTCTCTCTCTCTCTCCCTCTCTCTCTCTCTCCCTCCCTCCCTCTCTCTCTCTTCAGTGGGAGGATGGAAGATGCATAGGCTCCGATATAAAATACAGACTATATCTGTGTGGGGATTTTTTTGGGGGGGGGTTGTGGGTTGTAAGAGTGCCTATAATCGCTACTGAAGGTCAAGGGGAAATCCTGTACAAACCAAGTGGATAATGTCTGACACTTTATTTTGCAATATACCCTGTTCCCACTTAAAAATTAGAAGTTACCAATAAAAATATATAGTTTAAAAATCAAATGAGAGTCTGATAAGAACCAAGGGGATGACTTGGACACAATACATATGGGGACCACATTTCCTGTTCCTAATTCAGATGTTTGTTTAATTTTTTTTTCTAATTTCAGATGGGATTGATTTTAAAAACCCACTTTATTAAAAGGAACTGAATGGTACATATTACATCATGACTTTGATTATTTTTTCCTTTCTGAGTTTAGGTGGGATAGAAACATGCGCACCCACACAAGCACACATTTTATTTTAATCGATTAGTTATTGCAAAGGGTCTTTGCAGAAATAGTCTCAAGAATCAGTATGTCCAGGATAGGAGTTCGGCTTTTAGAAAGATTTGTCCTGACAATGTAAACAAAGTCTTTGAGGAAATCCAGAACCAGCCTAACAGGGATACTCTTCCTTTTTGATGCTGCACAAAAATAAAAGCGATCCAGAATATGCAACAAATTTAGAATTACCTATTCCAATTCACGGAACTCTCTTAGCCTGCTAGCTATTTCAAATTGCTAAATACTAATATTATCACAAAAACTGGATGAATTTTTAATTTGACTTAAATCACATCAATCTAAATCAAATCAAGTACTAACACAATGTTTTTATTTTTCCTGATAGGTATTCATTCCATATCAACCCTCTCTTTAACATTTCAAGTTTTTGTGTGGAAGCTTTAACTTGTTAACACAACAATGCAGGTAGAATTATTATTATTATTAATAATAATTAATAATAATTAATAATAATTAATAATAATTAATAATAATTAATAATAATTAATAATAATTAATAATAATTAATAATAATTAATAATAATTAATAATAATTAATAATAATTAATAATAATTAATAATAATTAATAATAATTAATAATAATTAATAATAATTAATAATAATTAATAATAATTAATAATAATTAATAATAATTAATAATAATTAATAATAATTAATAATAATTAATAATAATTAATAATAATTTGTTAGATTTGTATGCCGCCCCTATTATATCCTGTAATATAGCCCCATCAAAATGATGTAACCCAGTTCATGGATATTTCTCTAGCAACTGTTCTTCAACCATTTTTGAATTATAGATGTCTTTGTTCTCCAGATAAGGAAATCACAATTCCTTGACCTGGTCTGGACAAGAGTGCTTAAAAGAGTGCGAAGAAGAGCAACAAAGATAATAAGGGGGTCTTCAAGCTAAATCTTATGATGAAGAGCTAATGGAACCAGGTATGTTTAGCCTAACTAAAATACTTAGGGATGACATAACTGTTTTCCAATACTTGAAGGACTAGTCAAGAGACAAGAAGTTTGGCTTATTCTCCATAGCACCTGAGGATAGGAGAAGAAGCTATGGGCCTTTGCTCATTGGAAGGAGATTCAAACTGGAACTAAGAAGGAACTGAGGCTAAGTTCTCAGTTTAACATTATATTTTATTAGAAAAAGAATTTAGTTATAAGGCTTATACAAGCCATGTTTTTAAAAAGTCTTGTTTTGATTAGCTACTCTTAACACCAAGAGGCAGTCCGATTGTTAAACTTTTATGAACCAGCTTTTTTGCTCAATCCCAACAAGTCTGGACTCAACACTCTTGTTGAATCCAGATCTAATCAATTCTAATCAAAACAGTCTCAGCTATCCAGATATAATCAAGTTCCTTCATGTCAACTATCGGACAACTATTGGACAATGAGAACAATTAATCAAATTGCCTTCCAGAATTGTGGATTCAACTGGAGGTTTTTGAGAAAAGATTGGACAACCATTTGTCCAGGATGGTATAAGGATTCCTGCCTTGAGCAGGAGGTTGATCTAGACGTCCTCTAAAATCCATTCCAATCCTGTGACATTATAACTATGCTCTCTAAAATGGCAGCAACGTATAAAGATTAAATAAAGGAGAGATTTGCAAACTGAACGTTCTCATTGAAGAAGAATCAACATTAAAGTTAGATGAGCTATAAGTATGATGTGAAATGACAGGTTGACATGAAGGAACTTGATTAGATCTGGATAGCTGAGACTGTTTTGATTAGAATTGATTAGATCTGGATTCAACAAGAGTGTTGTTATGAAATCAGAGTTGTTGATTGTTGAGTCCAGACTTGTTGGGATTGAGCAAAAAAGCTGGTTCATAAAAGTTTAACAATCGGATTGCCTCTTGGTGTTAAGAGTAGCTAATCAAAGCAAGACTTTTTAAAAACATGGCTTGTATAAGCCTTATAACTAAATTCTTTTTCTAATAAAATATAATGTTATACGATATAATGAGAATACGATAAATCTCTAGTTTCTAATTCAGGCTTGTTCAGAGAACAACAAAACAAGAACTTTGTTTTGATATAATGCTAAGCAAGATATGCATGAAGCTAACAAATATACTATGCTAATCATGTCCCCAGAAAGGGCCAAAATTAACCAAATATATTGGTATTTTTTAATATCATAATAAAATTTTTGGCTTATTATAAAGTGTAATCAGCCTGCCAATGGGCAAATAGCTTAGCCTCAGCTCTTTCCAACATGGAAATATTATAAATAGTATATAATTAAATTTGTTATGTGTTTTGAAAGTTTAAAATATTAAAAATGATAAAATTGTAGCAAATGGTTTAACCCAAGACTTGGTTGAAATACAGTCGTACCTCTACTTAAGAACTTAATTTGTTCCATGACCAGGTTCTTAAGTAGAAAAGTTTGTAAGGAGAAGCAATTTTTCCTATAGGAATCAATGTAAAAGCAAATAATGCATGCAAAACCATTAGGAAAGAAATGCAAGCTTGGAATTTGGGTGGGTGGAGGAGGAGGAAGAAGAGGAGGACAGTCGCTGCCCAGAGCGAAGGGAGCGTTTCTTTTCTCTGGGTGCTGGCAGATGTTTATTCCCTCTCCAAGTGCCCAGAGAAAGGAAAATGTTTTGTTCGCTCTGGACTGCCAAAGTCTCCTTAAGCACCACCAAAAGGCTCCTCTGGCAGCCCAGAAAAGCCTGAGATGGACGGGATTAAAGGGGGAATGGCAGGAAACTGGCTGGGCCTTCATGCCGCTCTCAAATTTCCTGTGAAATTTTTCTGAGCTCGGGTTCTTAAGTAGAAAATGGTTCTTAACAAGAGGCCAAAAAATCTTTAACACCTGGTTCTTATTTAGAAAAGTTCTTAAGTAGAGGCATTCTTAAGTAGAGGTACCACTGTACTGTATATTGCCTACTAGAAGAGCCAAAAGACAAAATTATTGTTTTGATGACCTCTAGTGGAAGAAACATGAATATATTTTAGTTTAGAATATTTCCTGTTCATTCCTAATGAAAAACATTGTTTTTTCTGCAAAAATTGTTTGCTTCTGATGGTTATTTACCAGCAGATTGGGTCTGACTAGTGAAAACTATAATTACAAAGGTGTTTAAAATAAATTTTAAGCATTTAGACATTATATAAACTCAAAATTCAAATTGAATGTATATATGTGTATACATACACACATAAATTAATGGATGCTATCCCTAGACATCTTTGGACACGAGAACAGCTGAATACATCACACAACTATTCATTTGTTGGCGCCAGGGATGAGTACAGGAACTGGTAGCCAAGAATTCATAAAAACACTGTTGTGAAAAAGAGCCAAATAAAATCTCTGAAGAAATCAAGAAGAAAAGCTAATACTGACAATGAGTTCCAATTCTATAAAACAAAACCACAACAATCCTATTGACATGTGTTATACAGATTTCTTTCAGCCTGGGGTAATAATAATAATAGTAATTAATAATAATAATAAATTAATAATAATAATAATAATAATTTATTAGATTTGTATGCTGCCCCTCTCCAAAGACGGCCACAAACATAGGAGATTAGTACCGCCCTCCACCCTCTTGGCCTTTCATAAGGTTTTAAAAACTAACCTTTGCCGGAAGGCTTGGGGCTGTTGAGTGTTAACATCTTACTCCGGCAGATGATGTGAATGTATATTATGATGGGATGAATGTGGATGAGTGTTTTTTAAGTATCAGGGTTTTAGATTCATTTTAGGTTTTGGATTTCTGCTATGCTTTATTTTTGTATTTTGTTCCAGTACAATGGTACTTCTACCCAAGAATGCCTCTACTTACGAACTTTTCTAGACAAGAACTGGGTGTTCAAGATTTTTTGCCTCTTCTCAAGAACCATTTTCCACTTACAAACCCAAGTCTCTGAAACTGTAACCAGAAAAGGCAGGGAGAAGCCTCCGTGGGGCCTCTCTTGGAATCTCCTGGGAGGAAACAAGACCGGAAAAGGGGGAAAGTAGCCTCTGTAGAGCCTCTCTAGGAATCTTCTGGGAGGAAACAGGGCCGGAAAAGGTGTGGAGAAGCCTCTGTGGGGCCTCCCAAGAATCTCCTGGGAGGAAATAGGGCCGAAAAAGGTGTGGAGAAGCCTCCAAGGAACCTCTCTAGGAATCTCCTGGGAGGAAACAGGGCCTCCATCCTCCCTATGGTTTCCCCAATCACACACATTATTTGCTTTTACATTGATTCCTATGGGAAAAAATGCTTCTTCTTACAAACTTTTCTACTTAAGAACCTGGTCATGGAACAAATTAAGTTCATAAGTAGAGGTACCACTGTATTTATCTTGTTGTGAGCCACTCTGAGTCTATGGAGAAGGGTGACATATAAGTCCAATCAATCAATCAATCAATCCTCAATTGAAATATATACAAGGAGAGGATAACTTCGGAAAATAAAGGCTACAGGTCTACATATTTCCAAATTAATCCATCACACTCAATTATGTAACTCAGCCAGGCAAGTAGAAGATCAGCTGAAGAGATATGAAAATCCACTCGAATTTATTAATTGCTCAGCACACATGAACAGTTATTTATAAGAAAGATCAATCTCAAGTGATACCTAAATTGAAATTTCTTTTTTCTTAAAGAAGATTATTATTATTATTAATAATAATAATAATAATAATAATAATAATAATAATAATAGGATTTGTATGCCGCCCCTCTCCGTAGACTCGGGGCAGCTAACAACAGTAGTACAAAACAGCATTCCAATACTAAAACAGCTAAAAAACCCTTATTTGTAAAACCAAACATACATACAAACAAACATACCATGCATAAATTGTAAAGACCTAGGGGGAAAGAATATCTCAATCCCAAAACAATTGGAGCACCTGTTATACACCATCAACATTGATAAAAATCATTATCAGTCAGTTTGCAAAAGGCAGCAATTACTTGGAACTGCTTATATCCTATGATACCTTAACGTCTGCTTATCCCAGCTCCTTGGAAATGACTTGGTAGGTGGATAAAAATGCCAAATCCAATCTAAACATCTGGCTGACCATGCAACAAGTTATATTCTTTGTGGCCTGGTTTTGATCCTTGCAATATATTTCTCATGCAACTGTCTTTACTGGTTTTGCTTTTACTGCACTGTTCTTGTTATTCTTACAGTAGTTACTGAATAGGTTGTGCTGAATACATTTGCAAAAGACAGCTCTAAACTGTTTAGCTATCTGGAGATGCCAATACTACATTCCAACAAATTCTACATATATACTCGCACCTTTTGGGACTACACCTAATTACAGTAAATATTTTGAAAACAATATACTTTTGCTCAAAATAAAATTCATTTTTATTTTATTTGTTTTGTCAAGTACATATTGGTGGTATACAAAGATACATGATACTAGTAAAAGAGAAACGTTAGGACAGGGGATGGAAGGCAGTCTGGTGTACTTATTTTATTTATTTGATTTTTATGCTGCCCTTCTCTTTAGACTCAGGGTGGCTTACAATATGTTAGCAATAGCACATTTTAACAGAGCCAGCATATTGCCCCCACAATCCAGGTCCTCATTTTACCCACCTTGGAAGGATGGAACGCCGGTGATGAGATTTGAACTGCTGACCTACAAATCTATAGTCAGCTTCAGTGGCCTGCAGTATAGCACTCTACCTGCTGCGCCACCCCGGCTGCCTTAAGTACAAAGAAACCTGAGTGAACTTATACAGTCAGCCCTTTTCAACACTAGGAAGAAGTCAAGGGCAAGTCATTTCTGAAACCTTGGCAAGAAAACTGCAAGGACTAATCCAGGAAGCCATCAAGAATCAACAATGACTCAAAAGCACACACAAAAGCCATTAACTGTTTTAGGCATATCACATTGGTTTGAAGAGTGCAGTATGATCTATATCAGGGTTTGTCTTCTCATGGGAAATATATTGCTATTGAGTTATATGCTAGTTTGTCTCTCATCCATCATTTGGTTGACTGTTCTGAGTTTTAATGACATCTTCTAAGAATTTCTCAGTTGAAAAATTCAAAGTTGCATGTGTGATCTCTCTTTATTGCTATTAGTTTGTTGCAGCTTGAATACCTTTGACTTATATCCATTGGTTTAGCGACTGTCCAAAGTTACAATAGCACTGAAAACAGTGATTTATTGTAGGACCAGTCACCAGGTGCTTATGAAAAACACACTTATGACTATTGTGGTATCCCCATAGTCATGTGATCAAAATTCGGGTCTTAGCAACTGCCATGTATTTATGACAACTTCAGTGTCTTAGGGTTATATAATTACCATTTGCAACTTCCCAGCCAATTTTTTAAAAACAAAGCCGATGGGGAAAGTCAGTCATTCATTTAATGGCTGCATTACTCACGTAAGAACTGCAGTGATTCACTTAATAACTGATGCAAGAAAGTTGTAAAATTGGGTACAATTCACTTAACAAGTGCTTTGCTTAGCAATGGAAATTCTGGTCCCACTTATAATTATAAATTGAGTATTGCTTATAATGATAGCTTCATGTTTTTCATACAGTACACCATTAGCCCTTCAATAGTAGCTTTTATTTATTTATTTATTTATTTATTCATTCATTCATTCATTCATTCATTCATTCATTTATTTATTTGATTTGTATGCTGCCCCTCTCCGAGGACTTGGAGCGGCTCACAACAAAAGAAAACAATACAAATCCAATATTTTAAAAACTATTTAAGACCCTTAACATAAAAACAATCAAACATCTCATACAGGCCATACATAAAGTGGAAACGGTCCAGGGGAATCAATTTCCCCATGCATGATGGCAGAGGTGGGTTTTGAGGAGTTTGCGAAAGGCAAGGAGGGTGGGGGCAGTCCTAATCTCTGGGGGGAGTTGAATCCAGAGGGTTGGGGCCACCACAGAGAAGGCTCTTCCCTTGCTTTCCCCCCATTTTGTCCTGCAGTAAAGAAAGTAGGGAAGAAAACAACTAAATTGCATCTGAGTACAAATATTGATTTTAA
This sequence comes from Erythrolamprus reginae, assembly GCF_031021105.1. NCBI lineage: Eukaryota > Metazoa > Chordata > Lepidosauria > Squamata > Dipsadidae > Erythrolamprus > Erythrolamprus reginae. The sequence continues at coordinate 312,725,098 of NC_091950.1, read as the reverse complement.
CAAATACAGGTCCCATTGCTGTATTGGGAAAAATATTTTACCTGGAGAGTTGTGGAAAATGTTTACTGAGGATAGAAGTTATAGATGAGCTTTCCCCTTGAATTACTCTTTGAAAATAATGAGACCACATTGGAAACAGAATTAAAATTCTTCTTGATGAACAACTTCTCATTTGTCTATAGAGGTTCTCATTCATCTAGGTCACGATTGTTCCAAATGCACTTTTATTTAAAGGCACCTGGAGTTTCTGAATTTTTCTTTAACACTTTTCACTTCCCATCCAAGAAGTTTCTTCAGTTCTTACTATGTCAGAAGATACAGATTATTAGCACTAAGGTAGTTTCAATAAATCTGTTGACCGGCTGTTGTAGAGAGTAATTCTTCCATGCCTCGCAAGTTACTTAGAACCGAAGAAGTTTCTTGGATGAGAAGTGAAACATCTTAAAGAGAAACCAGAAACTCCAATTGCCTTTAAAATAAAAGCATCTTTGAAGCCTGTCATTTGCTTTGGGCTTTCCTCACTTGTGTTGATTTTAGTACTTCTGCCATTCACCAGAAGATTATTATTATAAATGCCACTACAAATGACCCTAAATGGATCTGGAAGAGGGGTAGGCAAAGTTGGCTCTTCTATGATTTGTGGACTTCAACTCCCAGAATTCCTGGGTCAATCATGCTAGCTCAGGAATTCTGGGAGTTGGAGTCCACATGTCATAGAAGAGCCAACTTTGCCTATCCCTGATCTGGAATCATAGTCTTCTCTGCTTAAATGTTAAATTAAAGTTATTAAATGAAGCCTGATACATTCTTGACAAGAGCACTAGAGGGGCCTTTGTATCAAAAAGTCAAGGGAGTGATAGGAGTAGTGTGATCAAATCTCCACCTCTTTTTATATGCACTGTGCTCTTTTGGTATGATTTCTACTATATTTAAAGCTACCAGAATGTACCCTGTTTCCCCGAAAATAAGTCACCCCCAAAAGTAAGACACAGGAGAGGTTTTGTAGAATTGCCTAATATAAGGCATCCCCCGAAAGTGAGATGTAGGAGATGTTTTGTTTCGCAGCATTCCCGAACAGAACATATATAACACTGCTGTCCATAAATTGCGTCCCAAAATGCTGCATCGATTAGATTTAAAACACATCCAACACGCATCCAAATTGCGGCTGCGTGTTTGGATGCGGTTTTGCTGCAGCAGGATATAGGATACAATTCATTTTTTTTAAAAGACATCCGCTGAAAATAAGATGTAGCACATCTTTGGGAGCAAAAATTAATATAAGACGCTGTCTTATTTTCAGGGAAACACGGTATGTACTGAAATTTAGAATAATTTTTAAAAGCCATGCTTTGCAAAGCCAGGGATAGACTCTTGCTAAACATTTACATCCTTACCTCCCCAGAAATATAGCATTTAAATATTACTGATGGGATGAGACATTGTACTCAGGCAGTCAGGTTTTGCTTTGTGCAATGTAATCAATCCCTTGGGTTTCTAATCCTGTAATCCTCCAATTGGTTTGTAATTTTGTGGTTATGTGTGAACCCAAACAATTGTGGGTGGTTCAGGAAAGGATGCGACTGAAATAAAACACCGCAAGATTAACCTATTTATTAAATTTATAATAGGTAGAGCTATATTACCTACAATAAATTGACTCTGCTCAAAAAAATAAAGGGAACACTCAAATAACACATCCAAGATTTGAATGAATGAAATATTCTCATAGAATACTTTGTTCTGTACAAAGTTTTGAATGTGCAGACAACAAAATGAAATGGATTGTCAATCAGTGTTGCTTCCTAAGTGGACAGTCTGATTTCACAGAAGTTTGATTTACTTGGAATTATATTGTGTTGTTTAAATGTTCCCTTTGTTTTTTTGAGCACTGTATTTATAATTTATAAATAAATAAAAGGGGGTTTCATAAGTGCACCACTGTGCCTACCATCCCTGTCCTACTGTCCTCTTTTATTGTTAATTTTTTACTTATGTTACTTATGCTACTACTGTCCTATACATGTTTGACAAATAAAATACATTTATTTTATTTATTTTATTGATTGATTGATTTTGTCCATTACACAATGAGGATTTTAGCGGGTATACACATAGTAAAATACATAATGAAGGTTATAGAGGATATACTCATAATAAAATATATCTAAGAAAGAATAGAAGATATAGAAATAAAACATATCAATGAAAGAATAGAAGAAGAGATATAGGAATAGAAGAAAGGTATAGGAGATATAGGAGAGCAATAGGACAGGGGACGGAAGGCACTCTAGTGCACTTGTACTTTCCCCTTACTGACCTCTTAGGAATCTGGATAGGTCAACCGTACATAATCTAAAAGTAACGTGTTGGGGGTTTGGGGATGACACTATGGAGTCCAGTAAGGAGTTCCACGCTTCGACAACTCGATTACTGAAGTTGTATTTTTTACAGTCAAGTTTGGAGCGGTTAATATTAAGTTTAAATCTGTTGTGTGCTCTTGTGTTGTTGTGGTTGAAGCTGAAGTAGTCGCCGGCAGGCAGGCAGGACGTTGCAGCATATAATCTTGTGGGCAATACTTAGATCATGTTTAAGGCGTCTTAGTTCTACGTTTTCTAGGCCCAGGGTTGAAAGTCTAGTCTCATAGGGCAGTGTTTCCCAACCTTGGCAACTTGAAGATATTTGGACTTCAACTCCCAGAATTCCCCATTCAGCATCCGTTGGCTGTGGAATTCTGGGAGTTGAGGTCCAAATATCTTCAAGTTGCCAAGGTTGGGAAACACTGTCATAGGGTATTTGTTTTGAGTGGAGGAGTGAAGGGCTCTTCTGGCGAAGTATCTTTGGACATTTTCAAGGGTGTGAGAAATTACATGAGAAATTACATTCTCATGTAATTTCTACAGGACAGCTGAATCAAAAATCACTATGCACACTTTACATCCTACTGTTGCCTGCGCTAAACTTCTTTCTCAATTTTTACAGAAATAATCCACTTTTGACCTGGCTATAAGCATCCCCTTTTTTTCATCTCCCAGGCTTCTCCTTCCTCTTTCTCCTCAGCAGAGCATCCTTTATTGGGGATGGGGGGGAGAAGCAAATAAACATTGGATTTGCCTTTTAGGTAACTCCCACATTTCTATAACCTCTCAGAAGGATTAAAAAAAAGAGTCTACGGAGAGGGGCGGCATACAAATCTAATAAATAAATAAATAGATAGATAGATAGATAGATAGATAGATAGATAGATAGATAGATAGATAGATAAACAAACAAACAAACAAACAAACAAAATTATTGTCGTGCGCCCACAGGACGGTTCCCTGAGTGCTCTCGTTTGGCCTGTTTATGTAGGCCCTGCAAGTACTTCAGCTGTTAAACACACACACACATACAGAAACAGTGGGGTGGGAGCGGGCGGAGTAAATAGGAGCGAGGAGGGGGGATGTAAAATACTCATTGTACCTTCCTCCTCTTCGGTTTCTCAGCTATTTGTTCAAAACGAAAACAATAGGTCTGGGCTCAGGAGGGGGGGGGGAATCCCTCCCTTTCGCGCCGCTGATAGGCTCCGCCAGAATAGCAACAGGCCGGGTCACCGAAAAGGGCAAAGCCTGAGGCAGCGGAAAGAAAAAAAAAAGTTTACTCGCGGATCGCTTTGAGTAACTTTCAGATTTCATCCTGCTGCCATGAGCGGGGCGGCGGGACTCCAAGCCGGTGTGGAGCGCCTGAGGAAGGCGGCCCTCCTGTAAAAAGAAAGGCGTCTCGAGTCTCCAAGGGCCCCCAGTGGGCTTCTCTCAGGCTCCAGCCATGTTACTCGGGCCGAACAAGGAGGACCTCCGTCCGAAAAGCCACGGCGAGACCGAAGAAAGCACCGCTTGCGGGAGCCCTCGCGGACCTCCAGACCAGACAGGTAAAACGGGCGAATCCGGATTGGCGGGCTTGCTTGCAAAGTTGACAGATGCAGGTAATGTGCCGTCGTCCGTAACTTTCCAGTTGCGAGGAACTGGAACAATAGCGTTTTAGTCAAGAGAAACAAAACAGCCCGGAAACTTTGCAAGTCGTTTCGTCAATTCAAACTTTCTCATTCCTGTTTTTTCTTGAGGGAAGATGCTGGCAGTAATACTATCAGTATGTGTATGTATGCATGTGTGCGTATATACTGTACGTACATACATACATACATACATACATACATACATACATACATGAATGTATATATGAATGACTAGTATGTATGCTGTTGAATTGTCCTTTGTTTGAATTAGTATTTTAGATATTAGTTCCTTTTTCTTCACTTCTTTTTATTGTTGCTGTTATTGTAATTTCATAGTCTTGTAAGCCGCCCTGAGTCCTTCGGGATTGGGCGGCATAGAAGTCAAAATAAGTAAGTAAGTAAGTAAGTATGTATGTATGTATGTATGTATGTATACCGGAGAGGGGCGGCATAGAAATCCAATAAATAAATAAATAAATATATGTATATGTACCGTGTTTCCCCGAAAATAAGACGTTTCCCGAAAGTAAGGCATGTCAGAGGTTTTGCAGAATTTGCTAATATAAGGCACCCCCTGAAAATAAGGCGTAGTCAAGTTTACATACGGTACCATTCTGAGACCGCGAAATAGAGATGCTTCCTTTCTTCCTCCCCCCCCTCCCTCCTCCATTCCTGGTTTTACTTAACCCCAAAACAGAGCTGCTTGGTGGCTCATAGGACTTCTGCCGCTGCAGGTCTTGCCACTGTGTCTTCTGTTGGCTGCTGCGGGGCAGGAGGTGCAATCTGGGCAGCGGCGACCAAGGCTCAGCCCCCTCGCCGGACCCATCTTTTTTCGGCGCCGGCGTCGCTTGGGGAGGAGCCCTCGGAGGCCATGGGCGTGCCTCCACATCCGGAGGCAGAAGACAGCTCAACGGATGGGTGGCTACCTGCCTGCAGCAGCACTAAAGGGGGCTGACAGTTTGGGCTGGTCAGCGTCGGGAACTGCTCCTCCGCTTTTGGGATGCCACCGCCGATTTCGCTGCCGACGGGCCTCTCAGCTGTTTGGTGGCCCACGTGTCTTCTGTTGGCCGCTGCTGCGCCGCTGCGACCGGCAGAAGACACGTGGGCCGCCAGACAGCTGAGAGGCCTGGCGACAGCGAAATCAACAGCAGCGAAATCAGCGGTGGCATCCCGATAGCGGAGGAGCAGCTCCCAACGCTGACCAGCCCCAAACCATCAGCCCCCTTTGTTGCTGAAGGCGGGTAGCCACCCATCCGTCAGGCTGTCTTCTGCCTCTGGATCCGGAGGCACGCCCATGGCTACCAAGGGTTCCTCCCCAAGTGACGCCGGCACCGAAAAAAGATGGGTCCGTCGAAGGGGCTGAGCCTTGGCCGCCGCTGCCCAGAAATATAAGGCACCCCCTGAAAATAAGACATAGCACAACTTTTGGAGCAAAAATTAATATAAGACAGTGTCTTATTTTCGGGGAAACACGGTATGTGTATATATATGTGTGTGTGTGTGTGTACACACACATATACACACACACACACACATACTGTATATACACTGCTAAAAAAAAATAAAGGGAACACTTAAACAACACAATATAACTCCAAGTAAATCAAACTTCTGTGAAATCAAACTGTCCACTTAGGAAGCAACACTGATTGACAATCAATTTCACATGCTGTTGGGCACATTCAACTTTGTACAGAACAAAGTATTCAATGAGGATATTTCCTTTATTCCTATCTAGGATGTGTTATTTGAGTGTTCCCTTTATTTTTTTGAGCAGTATGTATATATATATACACACACACACAGACCACGGAGGAGAATTTTGCTTGTTCTATTTTAGCTTGGTGGCATATGTCTGTGTGGTGTGTATAAAGCTTAAGCAATGAGAGGCAGGGTTTGCGCCTTGGAATTGGTCTTGATCCCTAAATGACTGCCAGGAAAATCCCTGCGGTTTTCCTGGCAAGATTTTAGAAGTAGTTTGCCATTGCCTCCTGCCTACTCCCTTGTTTAAGGAGAGTGCCTGGCTGAAGATCACCAGCTGGCTTTGTGCCTGAGGCAGCACTAGAACTCAGTTCCCCCCTGTTTCTAGCCTGAAGTCTTAATTGACAAGTTGGTGGGGTTCCAAGAAAGGTCCTTCTCTGTGGCTGCCCCAGCTCTTTAGAACCAACTACCCCCATCCCCATGTCCATACTTCTCTCACCTGAGTCCCTATGTGATTGGGCGGCATATAAGTCAAACAAACAAATCAATAAATAGATAAGGAGGGAGGGAGGGAAAGAAAGAGAGAAAGAGAAAAAAAGAAAGAAATAAATAAAAAGAAAGAAAGAAAGAGTCTCAACTCTCTCATTCAAGCAGTAGTAACTAGGTTTTAATGCAGTTTTTTCCTGGTCCAAGTAAGTCTCCATCTGCTACAGCACTTTGATCTTATCCTTGAACAATGGCCCTTTGCATCATTTTGCATGTGAGGTGCGGGTTGTTTACTTGCACTTATTATATTGCCTGGTTTAATCAAGACGTGCCTGAACTTATTGTAAGCTATATTATAACCTAGAATGACTGTTGTGCTCTTTGCAGTACACCATCAAAACAACATCTGTCTCTCTTGAAGCTTCAATTCTTCATCTGACTAGGGTTGTCTTTCCAAATGTTTGATGAGAATTTTGGCTCTGATTTCAGAACACAGCAAGACTGGTATTAGCTATGTTTTCAAAAACCCTTAAGATTGCAATGTCATTATTGTTCCATTTTGTTTATGCCTGCTTGGTCTTTTGCAGATTTCCAAAAGTAACACAAAAGAGCTACATGGGGTGGATTCAAAATGTGCTGATGCTAAGGATTTAACTTTCACATGGCAGCTGAGATACTTGGACTGGCTTGTGCAGATGACTGATTTCAATACATATACAAATCCTTTTATGAAGCACTTCTATTCTAGTCAATGAATTCGTAAAAAGCCTGCAGCAAGGAATGTGGGAGGTTGGAAGAGAACTGGTGTTAGTACGATAAGGACTAGTGGGTATGATTGATTAACCTTGAACACTTGCTGGATTAGTTAATTAAGTAAAGAACATGGGCAGGATCAGCTTCCTCCTTTAAGTAAGCATAGAGCTTAGAATTTCATGGAATATGGCATGGGAGATTAACAGAAGCAACAAGTACAAACATAGTCCTCGACATACGATGACAATTGAGCCCAGCGTTTCTACTGTTAAGCCAGACAATTGTTAAGTGAGTTTTGCCCCATTTTAAGACCTTTCTTGCCACAGTTGTTAAGTGAATCACAACAGTTAAGTTAGCGACACTCTTGTTAAGTGAATATGGCTGCTGAATTGACTTTGCTTGGCAGAAGGTCACAAAAGATGATCCCACGATCTTGGAACCTAAATATGAGCCAGTTGCCAAGTATCCAATTTTTTTTCTCCCTGTATAATTTTTTTTATTTTTCTCCACTTTTAAACACATACAATATGACATACCTTCAATCTTCAATACGATAATTTTAGAATTACTTTTGATATTTATCATACAAGTGCTGCCTCCTTATCTGTTATCACCTGCATACTCCAATAGAGAATTTTTCAACATCCTTATACACATTTATTGCTTTCACTCATCTTTTCACTCATCTATTAAATTTAGGCCATTGTGATTATTTTCAATTGTCATGCATCCTTATTTACCTGATAAATATTTCTTAACTCTTTTCTTATACTAATTGTACTTAGAAGAAAAATTACTTACTTTGAAACATTAATTATCCATACATATCATCTAAATCTTACAAAATATTATCATAGCTCAATGGCATTCCCGGAAAAAGAAAGAAACCAAATTATATCCATTAAGTCTACTTAACTTTTATCATTATGTAATATGTATTAACTAAATTAATTTATAAAACACATTATGTGACTCTTAATTAAAATATAATATTCAGATATCAAGCCGCCTAATCAGTACAAATTTCTGTTATTCAACAAATCTTTAACAAAATGTTCTCAACACATCCACCATTCTGTCTATTCTCACACTGTTCTATTATATTTCCCTACTCTAATTATATTTTCACTGCAAAGCTAGTGTAATCATAGTGCCCTACTCTATTTGTATTTCACTGCAAAACCAGTGTAATTCTCACTGCAAAAGCAGTGTAATCATCTTCCCTAAATCTATTTATGTTTTTTCACTGTAAACGCTTTACAGTGAAGTATCCGAATTTTGATCACGAGACTGTGGAGATGCTGCAACAGTTGTGTGAAAAATGGGCATAAGTCGCTTTTTTTCAATGCCATTGTGACTTTGAATGGTCACTAAATGAATAGTTGTAAGTCGAGGACTAACTGTAATTAGCAAAACAACAACCTTCCTCTAGTGTTAGTGACCATCTCCAGAGGTCAAAGGTCCCTACCTGAAAAGGTTTCATGTCTCCATTGCCTGCGTCTCTAAACATCTCTTAACATGTGCTTCAGCTCCTGACTTCACATCGCACCTCAATCCCTGAAGCTGACAAGCTCATTTCCCTAGCAAGTAGCAGTGTTTTTTTGGGAGGCCATGTCAGTCATTTGCTTTGTTGATAACAGCAATATAGGAGAATGGGACCCCTATATTGAATGGGTCAGGTTTGTTGTGGCTTATTTTATTTATTGATTGATTTGATTTGATTTGAATGCTGCCCCTCTCCGGAGACTCGGAGCGGCTCACAACAATAATAAAGTATACAAATCCAATACTTAAAAAACAATTAAAAACCCTTGTCATTAAAATAATCACACAACCCAATCAAACCATACCTAAATTGCAAAAGCTAGGAGGTATATCAATTTTCCCCTGGCCACATAGGTGGGTTTTCAATAACTTGCGAAAGGCGAGGAGGGTGGGGGCAGTTCTAATCTCCGGGTGGAGTTGATTCCAGGTGGCTGGGGCCGCCACAGAGAAGGCTCTTCCCCTGGGTCCCGCCAGACGGCATTGCTTAGTCGACGGGACCCGGAGAAGGCCAACTCTGTGGGACCTTATCTGCCGCTGGGATTCGTGCTTATGGTATTCTTTCTCAACCAGCCTGAGAGCCAGGCTGCTACCAGTACGGATAAGGTAGGGAAAGTTATGCTGCACGCACAGGTTCCCTTCTTCTGCACGCACACATCCCACCTTTTTTTTTTTACTTCTGTGCATGCTCAGGAAGCAAAAACTCGTGATTCTTCATGCGCAGAAGCAAAAGGAATTGCTGAAATCTTGCGCACCCAAACATCCCCTCGTGAGATTTTGCTTCCTGTGCACCGGTAGCAGCAGGATTGGGAATCCGTCCCTGCCCCCAGCCATAAAATAATAATACAGTGGTACCTCTACTTAAGAACTTAATTCGTTCCGTGACCAGGTTCTTAAGTAGAAAAATTTGTAAGTAGAAGCAATTTTTCCCATAGGAATCAATGTTAAAGCAAATAATACGTGCAAACCCATTAGGAAACAAATAAAAGCTCAGAATTTGGGTGGGAGGAGAAGGAGGAAGAAGAGGAGGAGGAGGACAGTCGCTGCCGAAGGAAGAAGGCGAGGTGAAGGGAATCAAAAAAGTCCAAAACTTTAAGGCTTTTTTTAAAAAAAGAGGGACTCTGAGGTGGCAAGGAGGAGCACGCGCCTCCCATACACCTGGTGCAAGGCTGCCTCCCATACACTGCGCCAGAGAAAGAAACCCAGGGGGAATGGCAGGAAACTGGCCAGGCCTTCGTGCCACTCTCAAATTTCCTGGGAAATTTTTCCAGGCTCAGGTTCTTAAGTAGAAAATAAATCTTAAGAAGAGGCAAAAGAATCTTGAACACCCGGTTCTTATCTAGAAAAGTTCTTAAGTAGAGGTGTTCTTAGGTAGAGGTACCACTGTATTAGGAAACTCGGGCAGGTTCTGAATGTACATTGCTTCTGGTTCGCTTCCTCCTGCAATGCGTGGCCACGCCTCCTGGGTGTGGGTGTGCTTTGAGCACATGCGCAGTGCAGATTGTTTTTTTTATTGCGAAAAAAGAAAAAGAAGCCAAAAAACAAGATGGCAGTGCATGCCCAGTGTCAGCAATTTGGTTTCTGTGCTTGCTCAGAAGTTCCTACGGGACAGATTTATTTTTTTTCAGTAGTCTGTTTGCCTGTGGGTGGACCCACCTGGAAACGGATAGAGGAGCGATGTCTTGGTTCCCGAGACCATCAGAAATATGTGTTTTCCGATGTTCTTAGACTAGTGTTTCCCAACCTTGGCAACTTGAAGAGATCTGGACTTCAACTCCCAGAATTCCCCAGCCAGCGAACGCTGGTTGGGGAATTCTGGGAATTGAAGTCCAGATCTCTTCAAGTTGCCAAGGTTGGGAAACACTGTCTTAGACGACCCCTATGAAAGGGACGATCGACCCCCAAAATGGTCAGGACCCACAGGTTGAGAACTGCTCATCGTGCTTACAGAGGCTCTTAAGTTCTGGTCCTGCCTTAGGCATAAATTAACAGTCTTTTAGCCAGTCCCATACTCTCAGTCAAGCTCATCACTGCAGGGTTGTTGTTGTGGGGAAAATAGGTGGAGGAAGGAATATTAGGTAGGTTACCTGCTTTGAGTTATTTGTAAAAATAATAAAAGTGAGAAATAAGTAAGGCAAATCTTGGCAAACTTAAGCTGTGTGGACTTCAACAGCCAGAATTCCACAGCCAGCATGTTGTTGCTAAGGTTGAGAAACACTGTCTTAAACAACTGGCAGATATCCGTTGCTCTCACTTAAAGAGATACCACACGGTCAATGTAATGGATATTGACCCTTTTGAATTTGAGGGCCTCGGCATCTATCCAAGAATGACATTCTCAGATGGTAGGTTGGGGTAAATTTTGTTTGTCGATAATGATCTAAATGTGGTTTAGATTATTCAGTATCTTATACCAGTTGTACGTAAAAGAACTAGGCCCCACCAAAAAACCCATTGATAAATGATGTTCTGATAATGGCTAGTTTCATATATCTGTAACATTAATTGGTTAGATTTTGGGTTATTTTATTATTATTTCAGTGACATATGTGGCTGCAGAAAGAAGCACTGTCGATATTAATTTTGCAAATAGTTGTGATACACACACATACACATAACATAGGTATAATGCAAACATATACATAGATACAACACATAAAACATAAACATGTACGCATTTACACACAAATGTGATTAATTTGTAAAAATCCTTTATCTTTTAAATTTGCTGCATCTACTATTAAAATAACCACTGTTATGTTGTTCATAATTTATATTAGGAATGAATGCATAGAAAGAGTTTACAGTGTAATTAGATCACATTTTTATATACTTTTCACGAACACCCTATATTTTGATTTTTAAAAATGTCAGGATTTGTAGATCTTTCAAATGAAAGTTTGGATTGCATTGCATTATACACACCATTTCTTCCTAGTACTTCTTTTTGTTCTTTCTCTACTTCTTTCTTCTCATTCAATTTGCTCTATTTCTGTTGTCTTCTTTTTGAACTATTACTTCAAAATTCTGAGTTCCAATGTACCTGTCTATACTGCCTGCCTGAGACTGCTAATATTAGATAGATATGAGAAGACATAATGTACACAGCATATTGTTTATATATGGGTGTTACTTAGGCTAGCAAATTAGAAGTTAGCCGCTCCGAGTCCACGGAGAGGGAGGGCATACAAATCTAATAAATTAATTAAATTAAGTTAATCCATCATTAAAGTTCTGTACTCTCTCTCTCTCTCTATCTATCTATCAATCATATTTTTCAGAGTACTGTATAAAACGCATCAGAGTATAAGATGCACCTTAGTTTTTGGGGAGGAAAATAGGGGCAAAAAAAATCTACCTACCAGATATTTATCTGGCTAGAGTCCTTAGTCTGATCAGCTTCAGCACATTATTTTATCCCCTCGTTAGACCTTTAAAAAAACACCCTTATTCGGAGAGAGTAACAATGAAAGAGCTTGTAAGCCGTTAAGATCTGGGGTTAGAGCTGGAAAGAAGCATTCGGAGCAAATAGAGAAATGAAAAAAAAAACTGCAAAGACATAGGGCTTGGAAAACATTTTTTTCAGAGAAAAACAATGAAAGAGCCTGCAAGTTAAGAGCTGGGAAGATCTAAAAATCTAAAAGATTAAAAAGTTTAAAAAGGCAAAGCAATGTTTAAAGTTAGGGGGCACTTTCAAGGAGCTAACTAGCCCTATGGCTGCAGGTTTCTCTGCACATCTGAAGCAAGGGCATAGAGCCATGTTTGTACATCTTCATGAAAGGTCGAGTGGGTGGGGGGCCTGTGTTACTTCTGGGGGGGAGTGTTCCACAGGGTGGGGGCACAGCAGAGAACGCTCTCTTCCTGGGACCCTACCAGACAGAATTATTTATTTGACCAAGCCCACAGAATACTTTTCCTACCTGACTATGTGGGATAGGCTGATGTAATGAGATGAAGATAATTCCATAGGTAACCCTATTCCAGTGATTGAGAATCTTCTTCTTTTTTTGCTTGGGTGCCAATAGGACGTGCAGGCATGCCCACAGCCATAATGCAATGCCCTCTCCCTGCGCTTGTGCACACAACCCCACCCCCCATGCTGGCTCCAGACTTACAGTAGGCCCGTTGGGCTATTTTTTGGCTTCAGGAGGCTTTTCAGGAGGGTGAAAAACGGCCCAAAAGGGCCTACCAGAAGTTGGTTTCTGAACTTCCGGTAAGTCCATTGGGCCTGTTTTTCACCATCCACAGGGTCCGGAGGCTTTCCTGAAGCCTGGGGAGGGCGAAAACAGCCTCACTTGCCCTCCAGAATCCAAAAATCAGCTGACCATTGTGCATGTGGAGATGACATAGGTCAAGGCCCTGCATGCCCTCAGATATGGCTCCATATGCCACCTGTGGAACGTGTGCCATAGGTTTGCCATCACGGCCCTACTCCATACCTTGTACAGGTTTTAAGGGACATAACCATCACCTCGAATTGGATCTGGAAGCAGATGGGCACCCAGTGCATCTCAGGTAGTAGAGGGGTTATATACCCCGTTCTTTGGGTGCCCAAGATTGTTTGCAACCAAATTTTTTATTAGCTGAAGCTTCTGGATTCTTTTCATGGTAGCCCCATGTAGTTTTCCTTCTTCTCCTGAAAACCATTTGTATTATGTAGTGAACAGGAACAGGTAGGACAGAAAAACAAACAGCCGCCACGGTTTATTGAGTTCTCCCTCTTAATTGGAATGCAATGGGATTCAGGTGGAACAGAGACATTCCAGCCTCATTGGGAAGCGGAAACAAGATGTTATCTTAGGAGCACATTGTTCATCAACCTGAATTCATGGGCAATAAGGCAGATGGATAATTCAGGGTTGACGTCTCTACAGCCCCCTTTTTCTTCATATGTTATATGCATTTCTTTGAATTATGCAAGAACTGCTGCTTCTCAGCGTCATTGCTATAGCGGTGAACATGTGGGACAGGCACTATAGCAATAGCATTTAGACTTATACAGTGTTCCCTCGATTTTCGCGGAGGATGCGTTCCGAGACTGCCTGCGAAAGTCGAATTTCCCCAAAGTAGAGATGCGGAAGTAAATACACCATTTTTGGCTATGGACAGTATCACAAGACTTCCCTTAACACTTTAAACCCCTAAATGACCATTTCCCATTCCCTTAAGAACCATTTACTCACCATTATTACTGGTACTTACCATTGAATAAGACACTTAGTGATCCTGATATTTATAAACAGAATTATTTATTAACAATAATTTTTTTTTTGTTATTTATTTGCAAAAAATATTAGTTTGGCGATGATGTATGACATCATCGGGTGGGAAAAACTGTGGTATAGAAGAAACAATGCAAAGTATTTTTAAATTAATATTTTTTTGAAAAACCGTGGTAGAGCCGCCCCGAGTCTACGGAGAGGGGCGGCATACAAATCTAATAAATAAATAAATAGGCTATTTGCGAAGTTCGGACCCGCAAAAATCGAGGGAATACTGTATATTGCTTCATAGTGCTTTTACATCCCTCTAAGCAATTTACAAAATCAGCATATTGCCCCCAACAATCCGGTGCGGGAAGGCTGAGTCAATCTTGAGCCGGTGGTGAGATTTGAACTGCTGAACTACAGCTAGCAGTTAGCTGAAAAAGCCCTCAGTGCTGCCCTCCAACCACTGCGCCACCCTTGTTCTTGAACACTAAAGAGATCAAGTCTTCTGTCAGTCAGGCCAGTCAGGAATTGGGTATGTCTAGTTTAATGAAGAGAAGGAATAGGGGTGACATGATAGCAGTATTCCAGTATCTCAAGGGCTGCTACAAAGAAGAGGGAGTCAAGCTATTCTTCAAAGCACCTGAAGGCAGAACAAGAAGCAGTGGGTGGAAATTAATCAAGCAGAGAAGCAACGTAGAAGTAAGAGAAATTTCCTGATAGAGCAATTAATCGTTCGCAGAAGCCTCCCGGGCAGGTGGGCGGAGCCTCCCGCCACTGCCGCTATTAATTCGCCAAACCGGGAGCAATCCACTGCTGTTTCCATTCTACTCCACTCCGTCTTGCTTAGCTCAACCAACCTCACAGGCTTGTGAGGGAGAAAGGTAAGGGAAGGGAAGGGCTTGGGTCCTTTATAACTCAGCTGTTCTAAGAAAATATGTCAAACACATCATGTAATTGTTAATTTGTACAGTATTTGGAGTCATTGAATTGGGCAGGCATTTAAATTAGAAATAATCATTTTTCTTTGTACTCTATTAATTTCTAAGTGCTTAAATCTGTAGTACCTGATGTCTCAAGGAGTTATCACCCTTAGTAGGTGAGTGAAGTCTGCTGGAGTTGGCAGCTCTAATGCGTTTAAGGAAAGAAATAAAATTGCATAACGTGTTGATTTTAATGAAGTAACATGTATGGGAAACTGGAACCATAGCAAATTTTGTTTTTCTTATTTGCATAGCAGCGTTTTAGACATCATCCAAAGGTTTGTCGTTTGCTTATAATACTCGCTTGTAAATGTTAGGACCACTTGCAGAATAGTACACAATAGTTATTATTATTATTATTATTATTATTTATTAGATTTGTATGCCTCCCCTCTCCGTACACCTAATGTGGATGTTCATTCTTTTTTACACTACTTTTATGCTACAAGAAATGCTTATTCTAATGCCTGCAGGTGTGCACAGCACATTTCAAAATCAGGCCCAGTGAAGGGCTCCAGCTAAAGCAGTGATTCTCAACCTTTAGCAACAGCTAAAGCAGTGATTCTCAACCTTTCTAATGCCGCGACCCTTAATACAGTTCCTCATGTTGTGGTGACCCCCAACCATAAGTCTAGCACCAATTTTCCCAACAGAGCTTTAAGCTAATTAGCAGGAAGGTCATAGGAACACCCCCACTGTAAACGCCTGATTGGTTGGATTGTAAAAATGTGTTCCAAGGCGCCAGAATAGAAGCTTTAGTTCCTAACACCATGGGGAATTTGTCTTTTCTCATGGTCTCAGGCGACCCCTGTGAAACTGTTGTTCGACCCCCAAAGGGGTCCTGATCCCCAGTTTGAGAACCACTGAGCTAAAGGAAAGATTAGAAATCAAAGTACCCAAAAAAGAATTCAGAAAAGCTTCTGCTTGTATAAAAGTTGGAGGAACCAGAATTCTCCCTCTAGTCCGGGTGTCTGCAAACCCCAGCCCTGGAGCCGCATGTGGCTCTTTCATCCCTCTACTGCGGCTCCCTGCCGCTCAAAACATACGTCACAACCGCCAATGTGTGACACCCACCAGCACACGATTTATTGAGCTTATTTATTGACCCATCTTTGTTTACAGAGTTCCAAATGTTTTTGTTGCATGCGGAAATAAAAATTTGTTTTCTCTTTAGCAGTTCATTGATTACATAAATGCAAGACACTATAGTTTTTTTTATACATAGCATAAAGATAAAAAATGATACATGTATTATTATCTAGCTACTCTGAGTCTTCAGAGAGAGGCAGCATACAAATCTAATAAATAATAATAATAAATAATAATAATAATCTTCATTTTAGATGTCTTTTTTTTGTGTGTGTGAGAAACTGGTCCAAATGGCTCCTAGAGTGTTTACTGACCCCTGCTCTAGTCATTCAAACCACAAATATTCTTGAAATTACATGTGTCCTGGAGAAGGAGGAATAAGGGAGGAATAGTATTAACGGTATAAGCAACACAATAGTTAGGACTATTCTGTACTGTGCATTAAAGAAATTTAGATTTAGATCATGTCCAGGAGACCTTTTTGCCACTTCAGTCTCTAAAGTGCATATTTTCGAAAAGTTAAGCAATAAGTATGTGTGTATTGGGGAAGGCCGAGTTCTAAATGTAAAATGTAAATCTAAACGTAAAATTTATTTATTTATTTATTTATTTATTTATTTATTTATTTATTTATTTATTTATTTATTAAATTTGTATGCCGCCCCTCTCCGTAGACTTGGGGTGGGTAGCTAACCTGGGTAGCTAAACATGCTTATACAAGAACAAATGCAAGTGCCTTCATTTTAAATTTATTGCTTAGATGTTAGTATAATGATAATAAAAGAAGCAGGCCTTAATCTTGCGATGACTCAAGGCTTCATATAATTCTAAGATTATGATAATGTTTTCCATCAAGAATCTGCTTGTAAAGGAAAGGGGACAGATCAGTTCCTTTGTAACTCAGCTGCCCTAAAAAAAAGGATGACAAACAGTATTGAGTTCCTACCTGGACAGGGTTGGGGGTGGAGTTCCGGTAGCAAAAATGGAGTGTGCGCTTAGTTCCGGGTGACTGGCAGGTGGGCGTGCACGTTGGAGCGAGATTTGGCTTCTGTGCATGCGCAGGAAACAAAAATCTGCGAGAGGACGCGTGGGTGTGAGATTTCAGTGGGTTTTGGTGATTTTTTTGCTTCCACGCATGCGCAGAAGCAAAAAAATCACCGAAATCTTGCCCGCCCACGGGTCTTCTCACAAGATTTCTTTCCTGTGCATGCGCAGAAGCCAAATCTTCCTCCATCATATGTGCACACCTGCCAGACGCACGCGCCCACCTGCACGCACATCAGGACCAGTAGCGGAGGTAACTTGCAACCCCCGCCTGATGACAAACAGTTCAGATTTGATTTGATTTGATTTGATTTGATTTGATTTGATTTGAATGCCGCCCCTCTCCGTAATGTTGATTTGTATGTCACTTAGAGTCATTGTTGAATTGGGCAGAGATTTAAATGATAAATAAATACCGGTAATCATTTTTCTTTGTGCTTTATTAATTTCTAAGTGCTTAATCTTGTTAGTGCCTGATGTCGCAAGAAGTTATCATCCCCAATGGATGAGTAATCTGCTGGAATTGACAGCACTAATGCACTTAATGAAAGAAAGAAATTGCACAATGTGCAGATTTTAATAAAGTAACATGTATGGAATACTGGAATCATGCCGGATTATGTTTTTTCTTATTTGCATCGTAGCGTTTTACACATCATGGCCTTCACTTTCTTCTAACGTGAGTTTCCAAATATTTGTCATTTGCCTATAATACCCACTCCTAAATGTTAGAACCACTTGCAGAATAGTACGCTGTATACCCTAATCCGGATGGTATATATTCATTCTTTTTTTGCTGCTTTTATGCTACAAAAAATGTTTCTTTTCAGTGTCATCCCTGTAGTCATTCCTGAATATGTTGGACAGGTACTAAAGAGTGTTGTGTTAGTCATGAAAGATCTTTTTTTCCCCCTGTATAAGATTTTTGATTTTTCTCCACCATGAAATAAAACAATATATAGTTATAAACACAAGAACAATGCTTAAAATCAATCATATACAAACTTTTCTTTTCTCATTACTTGCTCAATGGAGGGTCTTATCTCTCCTCGTGTAAAATTTTCTGTTAATTTTATACATTATTAGCAATTCTTAAAATTCTAAATTAATTTTTTCCCCTCACCATCTTACTACAAAAGGTTACGACAATGTAAAGAATAATAAAATCTCTTTTATTTAAATTTTAATCTTATATCATATAGCTAATTAAAAATTCTCTATATATGTATCTTTAATAAAAGAAACTATTCATAATATATCACTCACATCGTAAAATAAAGTTCTATATGTTTAAATCTAAACAATAGACTTCATGAAAGATCATTGAGTGACAATGGTCAACTCCGAGTCCTCAGAGAGGGGCGGCCTATAAATCCAATAAATAAATAAAATAATAAACTCACCTCACAGGGTTGTGAGGGAAAATTGAGTGTTTTGTGACCATTGCTTTTCGCCCCTGAAGGGAGAAATATCAAACAATCCAAGTTCTTATATAAAAATATAGGGGTAAAAAATCCAAACCAAAGATAATACACCAGCTCTGGTTTGTTAAGTAACATGTTTAATTGTACATTTTAAACTTCCAAGTACCCTTGTAGCTATGTTCAGCCCTCCTCCAGAATATTCTTTTTTGAGGTGAGAATGTTATATAAAAGGGTGTGTGTGTGTGTGTATCAAGAAAGTATCAAGAAAGTGACGTACAAGGCAAAATAAAATCTAATGTGGTGCACCTGTATCTCCGCGTGCGATTTCACTATCTGCTCAGGTGCAATAGCATAATTGCGCTGGACTCCGCTAGCACTCAGAGCCACGGGAACGAGCACACGTCACTGTTCCACCTTAGCAGCCCACCTCTGCTTCCTTCCTTCCTCTCTCAACTCCACCTCTACCTCTCTCCACCTACTTCCACTCTCTCCCTTTAAACCTTGCATTGAGTGATTTTAGTTCTAATAAATGTTATAGTAGACAAATTGATCATATACCGTGTTTCCCTGAAAGTAAGACAGTGTCTTTTTACCCCCAAAAGCCCCACTACCTCTTACTTTAGGGGTATGTCTTACATTGGAGGCAGGGGTGCGCGGGGAGCTGCCGGAAAGGAGGCGGGCGAAGGTTCGCTTCCCTGTACTTTACAAGGAAGGATTCAGAGAAAACGTCGGGTCTATTTAAAGCTTCGGCAGCAAACAGGTTTAGAAAGGAAGCGAAAAGTTTCCCCCCCACACACACACATCCCGATCCTTCAACTGTGGCGCAAAGGAAGCGCCGCTCCTTCTCAGGGAACTTCCTCTCGCCTTGTAGCGACGTGGGCAGAGGATGGACGGAGTAGGGGAGGTGGAGGGGGGGTGAAAGTCAGAAAATGAGGTGCGTCCGTCAAACCTTGGAGGAAGGGGGACTGTGACAGCTCGGGGCGATCCTCTGGGAAAGAGTCCAGCAGGCGCTTGAAGAGGCGGCCCAAGTCCGAGTAGCTGCGGTGCAAGTAAAGGACGTTGCGGTCCGACCACTCGGTCCGGATCTCGAAGAACTCCTCCTCGTCCCCGCGCCGGTTGACGATCAGCCTCCGGATGCCGTTCACCCAGCAGCCCCGCACGTACATGTTCACCAGCGAGGTGCCCTCAAACACAGCCGAGGCCATCCCGCATAGCAGCCCCGGTGGCGAAGAAGGATGGGGGACGGGGGGGAGACGGCGGAACTCCCTCCCGTCCTTTGCTTAATAAAAGCCGCCCGGCGGAGCCACCATGGTCGGGGCGTCGGCGACGGCACAAGAAGGCGCTGCCTTCAAGCTCCGTGCAGGGCGGCCACAGGCGCCTCCGGCATTCTTCGCCCAGGCAAAAGACGAGGAGGGGAGGTTCTCTCAGCCGTCCTCCTCCGCCGCCACCGCCTCCTCTCCCTTGACTACAGCGTTGCTTCTTGTGGCTTTTGACGCTTCCTTCCTCTTTTCTTTCCCTCTTTTCCCTCCTCCTTTGGCGACCTTCCTCAACGTTTGGGAGGGCAGAACCGAAGAATCCGCTGGCCGCTCGCCTCGGGGCCGGTTGGCCTCGCTGGCCGCTTGCAGCCGAGCCTCGGCAGGGGAAGAGGCGGTGGCGCCACGGCGAGGCAAAGGCGAGGGGGCGCGCGGGGAGCTTGGAGCGACGTCATCGGGCTCCCCCCCCTGGCAATACCCCCCGTGTTTCCCCGAAAGTAAGACATATGTCTTACTTTCGGGGTACGGCTTATATTAGCCGACCCCCCCCGAAACCCCCGATACGTCTTACAATCGGGGGTGTCTTACTATCGGGGAAACACGGTAGTACTAATTATCTTCTTTTAGTTTCAGTGGGGACAATTCTGTTGCTATACATTTAATAAATTTAGATTTAGATAATGTTTAGGAGAACATTTTCACATTTCAGCCTCTAAAGTGTATATTTTCAGAAAGTTATGCAGTAAGTATGTGAGTATTGGGGAAAGTCGAATTCTAAATGTAAAATAGAATAGAATAGAATTTTATTGGCCAAGTGTGATTGGACACACAAGGAATTAGTCTTGGTGCATATGCTCTCAGCGTACGTAAAAGAAAAAGATACATTTGTCAAGAATCATGTGGTACAACACTTAATGATTGCCATAGGGGTCAAATAAGCAATGAAGAAACAATCAATATTAATAAAAATCTTAATGTAAACCTAAATGTAAAATCCAAGTTAGTGCAAGTCAGTCTGGGCAAGTAAACATGCTTATACAGAACTAATGCAAGTGCCTTCATTTCAGATTTATTGCTTAGATGTTAGTAAACTTCTAATAATAGAAATAAAAGAAGCAAGCATTGATTTTGTAATAAATCACAGGGCTTTATATATGTAAGAACATATTGTTTTCCATCAAGAATCTGCTTGGAAAAGAAAGGGGCATGTGTCCTTTTTAACTCAGCTGTCCTAAAAAAGGGTGACAGTTTGTGTAATGTTAATTTGTATGTGTAATTTGTTAAATTTGGGCAGAAATTTAAATTATAAATCAAACAATCAATTTTCTTTGCACTTTGTTAATTTCTAAGTGCTTAATTCTGTAGTACCTGCTGTCCTGAGAACTTACTATTCCCAATCGATGAGTAGTCTGCTGGAATTGGCAGTTATAATGCATTTAATGGAATAAATTGCATAATGTGTTGATTTTAATAATGCCAGGTTATGTTTTTTCTTATTTGCGTAGTAGCTTTTAGACAACATCCCTTTCACTTTCTTCTCCTGCGAGTTTCCAAATGTTTGTCATTTGCCTATAATTCCCACTCCTACCGTGTTTCCCCGAAAGTAAGACAGTGTCTTACTTTCTTTTTATCCCCAAATGCCCCACTATGTCTTACTTTCGGGGTATGTCTTATATTGGAAAAAAAATTGTCAAATTTTTTGTTTTAACCATAAAATTAACATTTATTAACAACCTGAACAGTATTGTATTCACCACAAAACAGCAGATGATACCCCAGTATGCCAGTGTGTATGTTTTACTGATGTATGATTAATACTGTGTGCATTACCGTATTTTAAGCAGGAGGCGGCAGTGACAAGTGCAGGGGACGGCGCGGTGACGTATGGAGAGGGGGACGGCGTGGTGACGTATGGAGAGGGGGACGGTGCGGTGACGTATGGAGAGGGGGACGGCACGGTGACGTATGGAGAGGGGGACGGTGCGGTGACGTATGGAGAGGGGGACGGCGCGGTGACGTATGGAGAGGGGGACGGCGCGGTGACGTATGGAGAGGGGGCGGCGCGGAAGTGGGCAGGAGGCAGCGCTCATTAAGATCAGAGGGAGGTGGCAGACGCGGCAACGTATGGAGAGGGGGACGGTGCGGACGTGGGCAGGAGGCAGCGCGCAGCTAGATGAGAGGGAGGCGGCAATACCCGTGTTTCCCCGAAAGTAAGACATATGTCTTACTTTCGGGGTACAGCTTATATTAGCCGACCCCCCTGAAACCCCCGATACGTCTTACAATCGGGGGTGTCTTACTATCGGGGAAACAGGGTAAATGTCAGAACCAGCAACCCAGTCCGCCAAGTTACTACTGATTCTTTAGAACCAGTTCGAACCCACCTCTGGTTTGCCCTAATCTGGACTCTATATACTGATTCTTTTCTGTGCTACTTTGCAATGTATATTTTATTTTATTGACTGAAATATGTGCCAGTTATCCATCATTAATTTTTTCATTTACCTGACTTTCCCCTCCCCTAAAGTCTCTGGTGATCTCCATTTTCTCCATTATTTTATTTTATTGATTATTCATTAGTTCTATTTGTATGTCACCCAACTCCCTAAGGACTCTGTATATTTACAATGTCATTTAGTTATTTACAATGTCATTCAACTGAGTAGGCAACTACAATTTTCCACCCTGTTTCCTTATTGCTGGCCTTTCGCATCCCAGATGCTTCCCCATCTATGATGAAATAGTTGGCAACAGCAAGCAGAGAGGTGAGAAAGAGAACCCAGACAATACATTGCTACACCAGCAAGTTTTTCTAACGCTGTAGAACTTTTTAGAACTTCTTTTTTTCTCTCCTTCTGCCATTTTCCAGCAAATGCAGGATATAGGGGTTTTTTTCCCCAGTGGAGTGTTGTCACCCGAGCCTGATGTCATGGACTGAGAGAGGGGGATTGGCCCAAAATCACTCTTTCTAAGATGGGTCTAGAAATTACAATGATTTGGTTTTAGGCTGGCGCCAAAAAGTTCCACACTAAATCAAAGGTCTCTTCCTCATAGGATTTCTAATGCCATAGCACTGCTTACACCAGCAATTTTTCTAATGTCATAGTTCCACTAAGGACCATCTATGAAAATGTTTTCACGCAGGGATTTGGCAGTTTTGGGTATTTCTAAATATGCTCATTAAAACTCCAAAGAACTGTGCTGGCTTCCAGCAGATTTCCGAGTACAATTAAAACCTGTCATCATCACTTATATATCCCTACATGGCACAGGGCCACGTTATTTGCGCAGCAATCAGGCTCCATCTTCCTTTGTTCAACCTAGTTCTTGTCTTTATTTGACTGCAAAGTGGAATGATTTTTAGACATTGGGCATGTGTTACATTATTGGGGTGTTATTTTTGTAAACTATTTTTTTAATCATTTTTAATCACTATGGTGACGTGACTAGCATGTAATTTATTTAATAAATAAGCCATTGCAAAATAGTGTCAAATGGTGAATAGTTCAATTTATAGCTAATAAAATATATAATTATAACAACAGGTAGTACAGTATATGAAATAAAAAAGTTATTTGTTTTTAGTGTCCTAGGTACACACTTAAAAATAGCTTGCAATATGAAGTCAATAAAATGTGTTTTATAATTACTGTTCAGATTTATGTATTGACTGTTACAGTTTCTTATGACTAACAAAAGTAAACAAAGTGAATTGATTCATCCAAGTGATTGACTCATCAGTTAGGAGTGCTGTTTTGACTGACAGCTCCTTCATCTCCAAAATGTGTCAAGCTGAATGCAGAAAGCCCAAGGATCCAAACAATTCCACACGCCAATCAGATTCAGGCTTGACAGTAAAATGTAGCAAGAGATCATTTAAAAAGTGAAAGGAAATCTAAAGGAATTAATCATTAAAATAGACTTGGCAGCCAACATGTATGTAACACATCTTGGGCAGAAGCCTAGCAAAGAATACAAGCTACGTCTTGAATAACTACGTACCTAAAAGTAAATTGCAATGGTGCATGGAAAGCTAATCAACTTCTTCTGTTACCTGTTTACACCCATTATTCTGAAAATAATGAGCATCACAATATTCCCTCCTGCTTAATGATGAACTTGATGGTGTTTAACTGTTCCTGGACCCATTGCTTAACAACTGTGCAATTATTGGAACACGCCATTCTAGTCCTTGGAAAGACCAACTTAAAGTGATTATTAAAATGTGTGTCAACCTATGTCTCAACTAGCATAGTTAAATAGCATTTTATTTCATTTTTATTCAGTTTCTTCTTTGAAATCAGAAACTAAAGTAATTTCTAATATTCAAGGTAATGTAGACTATCAGCAAACTTAGGAATTTTTTAAAAAATCATAAGCAGTACAAACCTCAGGCCCTATGGCTAAGCAGGTTTGTGAGACTTACAAGACAGTCTGCTTGAGCTAAACTTTACACACACATACACGCAATGTGTGTGTGTGGATGGATGGATGGATGGATGGATGGATGGATGGATGGATGGATAGATAGATAGATAGATAGATAGATAGATAGATAGATAGATAGATAGATAGATAGATAGAGAAAGAGTCTCTGGAGAGGAGCGGCATACAAATCTAAATAATAATAATAATAATAATAATAATAATAATAATAATAATAATAGATATACCAGTAGAAATATTAGAGAGAGAGAGTGGGAAGGGAAAGAAAGAGAGAGAGAGAGGGAGAGATGGAATATAGAAAATCATCTGCAATTATTTGTTTGGATAGTTTTTATACCAGTGTGTCTCTATGCCTCATCTATGATGTCTTTTCTGGTATGTGTGTTATTTCCTTGTTAAAAAAAAACTAAACGCAAATAAATAGTATGGGAGTTATTATCTGAACTGTTACTAACAGTTTAACATTGTACTGTATAAATTACTTCAATTGGAACTTCATATGTTGCAGTTTAGCAGTTCTAGTATAGTTAACCTAGGTCCTTTCCTAAACCTTAAATCTGAAGGATGAAAAAAGGTTGTGGAATTTTTTAAAAAAAATAAGAAACGTAAAATAAAACTATTAATTTTATAATAAAATGGTACCTTGATATTAGCTCCATTTCTCAGGTTTCCAGTTGTCCATTATTCTGACACCCCAAATAGCCCCATGTTTTGGCCAAAAAATAAAAAGTGATTATGGAGATCAAAGATATTTTGTTATAAATACTTTCTCCAGATCAGGGGTTTCAAACTTGTGGCCCACGGGCCAGATTCATCAGGTGCTAGCCCCGCCCTACCCAGTTTAGCAAAGGGTGGGAAAGTCCCAATATGTCATGTGATAACACCATGACGATGCGAGTTTGATAGCGCTGCTCTAGATATACCATTTCAACTCATAACCAGCAGATTCTGTCATGGAATTTTTGTTGATGACCAGTAATACTAGACTGGGCTCCATTCATCAGCAGATCCTGGTTCCATTCGGGATCCAGGAAATTCTGTCACAGCTTGACCATGACTAATATTTCCTTTAGCCCAATTCTTAATTCTCTGGTCTTATACAGCAGTGTTTCCCAACCTTGGCAACTTGAAGATATTTGGACTTCAACTCCCAGAATTCCCCAGCCAGCGGGGAAACACTGTTATACAGCAGCAGCTTAGTTTTTTAAATAAAAAAAACCTGTTAATCCATTTAAAACTCTTTTAATACAATTCTCCATTTTAACTGCTGAAGCATCATAGAAAAGTATGGTTTCTAAGATATATTTACTGATGCAACAAAACTAAATGGATTTTTCTCATATTTTTTAAATTCCAGGTTGTGGAATGCTTACTCTCCTATCATCTGTCATTGCGGCCATCAGTGGATTTTTGATGGGTTATGAGCTTGCAGTTATCTCTGGAGCTCTTCTTCAACTAACTAGCATTCTGACACTTTCGTGCCGAGAACAAGAAATCATTGTAAGCACAGTTCTTGTCGGTGCTTTTTTAGCTTCAGTAACTGGTGGAATCCTGATAGACAAATATGGGAGGCGATTTACCATTATGCTGTCATCTGCTTTACTAGTTGCGGGCAGCCTGATTCTGATCATTTTTGCCTCCTATGGACTGCTTATAGTAGGACGGATTGTGATTGGGGTTTCTGTTTCCCTTTCTACAACTGCAACATGTGTGTATATCGCAGAGATCGCCCCGCATCACAGAAGAGGTTTGCTTGTGTCTTTGAACGAACTCATGATCGTTACGGGCATTCTCTTTGCCTACATTTCTAATTATGCCTTTGCTACTGTTTCTCATGGCTGGAAGTACATGTTCGGCCTTGTTATTCCACTGGGGGTTTTACAGATCTTTGCTTTATATTTTCTTCTGCCCAGTCCTCGTTTTCTACTTATGAAAGGTTTCGAGGAAGCTGCTAGTGAAGTGCTTGGAAAACTCAGGGCAACTTTGAACACTACCGAAGAACTCACCATGATCAAATCTTCCTTGAAAGATGAACACCAATATAATTTCCTGGATTTGTTCCATTCCAAAGACAACATGAGAACACGGCTGCTGATAGGGATCGCTCTGGTTTTTTTTGTACAAACCACTGGACAGCCCAACATTTTGTTTTACACCTCCACTGTTTTGAAATCAGTTGGGTTTCAGAGCAATGCAGCAGCCACTCTGGCTTCAACTGGGGTCGGAGTGGTTAAAGTGATCAGTACGATACCAGCTATTCTTTTTGTGGACCACTTAGGAAGCAAGACATTTCTCTGTATTGGCTCATCCCTCATGTCGGTGTCATTGATCACCTTGGGACTAGTGATGCAAAATATACATGTGAATGTCACCACCGTCTGTAAAAACCAGTCTATGGAAGAGGTTCTGTTTCAGGGAGCAGGAGCAGTGACCTTTGCTAATGAGACTTTCAAGGAACGTTTTGCTGGCACGACTTTACCTGTTAAAAGTTCATCATGGTGGAGGGGTGAAATTGCTGACTCTGAGTATCAGAACGGGACATCATTGGTGGGAGACAAAACGTTTGTCACAATGCAAGAAGAATCCCAGGTTGCAGTTGAACCGGCCAAGGTGCAGCCCTTTTTGAAATGGCTTTCTTTGGCTAGCTTGCTGGTTTATGTTGCAGCTTTCTCCATAGGACTTGGACCAAGTAAGTCTTGCTTTCTCTCATATTTTGGTGTAAGGTTAAGATGCTTGGACTGAAGTCACTAAACTGAGTCTCAGGAGAAGGGTGGCATAGAAATGGAATAAATAAATGTATTATTTTTATTATTCATTTTTTTTTAATGCCGCCATTCTTCTTAGACTCAGAGCGGCTTACAATATGTTAGCAATAGCACTTTTTAACAGAGCCAGCCTATTGCCCCCACAATCCGGGTCCTCATTTTACCCACCTCGGAAGGATGGAAGGCTGAGTCAACCTTGAGCCGGTGATGAGATTTGAGCCGCTGACCTACAGATCTAGAATTCAGCTGTAGTACTGCACTCTACCCACTGCGCCACCTCGGCTCATATTAAAATAAATAAATAATAAACAGGAAAGTTTTACAACAAAAATTGTAAAGCAAAAGCTTTTGCTGATGTGTCAAGACAGTATGTCTAGGACAGTGGTTCTCAACCTGTGATGCACAGACACTCCCCCGGGGGGGGGGGGGGCAATGTCATAAGGCAGTGATGGCAAACCTATGGCACGGGTGCCACAGGTGGCACGCAGAGCCGTATCGGCACCCGAGCCAAAAAAGGGTCACCATCACTGAACTAGGCTTTTAAAAAGTCATTGGTTATACATTCTTAAAGATGATTAAATTAAATCCAGCAGCTCCTTTCTGCATTCTATTTTAGGCTAGGTTATTCTAAATTACTAGCAGCTAAACGAATGTATATATCAATACTCTCAAAAATGAAGAATTTCCCTCTTTCATAATTGTTAGTACAGTGGTATCTCTACCTAAGAACGCCTCTACTTATGAACTTTTCTAGATAAGAACCGGGTGTTCAAGATTTTTTTGCCTCCTCTCAAGAACCATTTTCCACCCGAGCCTCCAAAACTCTAAGCGGAAAAGGCAGGGAGAAGCCTCCGTGGGGCTTCTCTAGGAATCTCCTGGGAGGAAACAGGCCCGGAAAAGGTGGAGAGAAGCCTCCGTGGGGCCTCTCTAGGAATATCCTGGGAGGAAATAGGTCCTCCCCACCCTCCCTGTGGTTTCCCCAATCACACACATTATTTGCTTTTACATTGATTCCTATGGGAAAAATTGCTTCTTCTTACAAACTTTTCTACTTAAGAACCTGGTCACGGAATGAATTAAATTCATAAGTAGAGGTACCACTGTAATTTCTTTGGCCTCTTTGGCTCAGATTTCCTAAAATCCCAAGAAACCTTTTGCTTCGTATCTTTTGACTCCATTGTAGTGTTTCGGAGCATCAGGTGGAATGAAAACTTAAAATGTCTGTCTGTTCTTCAGAACCTTTAACAGATTAGGTGTAATGAATAGGATGGTAGCTTGAATATCCAGCTTTGATTAAACCTTTTGTCAGGGCGAAGCCAAAATGCTTGGAGGTCTTGGTCTGCCACATTATGCTATATTCTTTTGGGATGTTTCTTGCTGTGGGAAGTTGGGAGGGGCGGTTTCATGACGACTTAGAGGTAGACAAAATAAATTCCTTTTAGAGTTCAAGGCCATCCTTTGTCCAGCACTGGACCGGAAGAAGATGAGCGTGTACAGACCTAGTGGCAGAAGATTAGTGGTCCATGTAACAAACTTGTGGGTATGGGACAGAGGAAGGAACTTTAAACTGGAAGTGGAAATCCTTAGAAAATCAGATTCAGGTTTCCCCAGAGACTTGCCAAGATGGCTCTAAGAATAAATTGGAACTTTGAGGAACTCTTTGCCTTGGACTCTGATTTCAACTTAGATGTTAATTGGAACACTGACCACCCTTCCTTTCAATTTAAAAAAATAAATTCTACTTGAGAAGTACCTGAATCACAATTATTAATAATGCTATTAATGTGAAAGAAACAGTCCCCGTCTCCAAGGAAGGCTGCTGGAAATCAAACAAGAACAGGCTTGCCCTGTTCTGAATAATAGATGTGAAAAAGTATGTTAACATAAACTTTGCTGCTTTAACATGTTGTCTTGGTAGGATTACTTGCTTCAAATGCTCCGTGATTGATTCATTATCACTGAGCATTTGAAGCAAGTAATCCTAGCAAGACAACATATTAAAGCAGCAAAGTCACAGACCTGGATGGGGCATTGTTATATTCTAGTTTCTTTTTATAACATTGCCTTGTTTCAAATTAAAGCCACACTTGAATTTCAAGAGACTACTACTTGAGACTACTGTATGAGGCCTCTCACTAGTTCATGTCCCCTCTTTCAGTGCAGGAACTTTCCCCCAAAGCAGAGCAAGGAGGAGAAACCTCAAAAGTGATGGAACAGTATGGGAGCAACAGCAAGGGAACCGATCTTGCTGCCTTCTTAAGATTGAGATCTTTATTTGGAAAATTACCTATGCATTAAGACTCCGACTAATGAACCCAACAAATCAGAACTCTTAAGACTTGGCTTCTGCTCAGTGACCCTGTTTATTGAGTACATCATATTGGCACAACTTCAATGGAAAAACCAATTCTAAATCTATCCCCCGGAAACTAGGAAATAACCCTATCCCCAGATATCACAGGTCACATTGACCAATTCAAGGCTCTTCGGGCACTCCTTCCCCAATCCGCTGCCAATAGAGATGACCTTGGTTCTCACAAGAAGGCTCTTTGTTGCGTCTAATAATGATTTTCAACTCTTGGCCGCTTCTCCCTCTGTGTGACAACAGACGAACAGAAAAATGGCTGCAGCTTGCTTACTTATTAATTAATTAATTAATGCCAATTTATAGTTGGATGGCCTATAAATCTCAATAATTAATTAATTAATTAATTAATTAATTAATTAATTGTTGAGATTTATAGGTCACCCAACTCCTTACGGACTCTGGGCGACGAACAGCAATATAAATACAATAAAAGCAATTTTAAAAACCCTTGATATTAAAACATTCATAGCCATTCAGCCGGGGCAAGATGTAACCCACCTTTGTTGTCAGGCATGGGGGAACTGAAACACCTCCCCCGGGCATGTACAATTTATGCATGGTATGTTTGTGTGTGTGTTTGTTAGTAAAATGGGGTTCTTTTTAAATATTTTAAATTATATTTGGATTTGTTATGAACTGTTGTATCTTGCTGTGAGCCGCCCCGAGTCTGCGGAGAGGGGCGGCATACAAATCTAAATAATAAAATAAAATAAAGAAACCGCTTAACTTAAAGATAGCTAATTTTGAGATGCTACTTGTTCCTCACTTAAGGGAAATTAGATAATAATGACTTCTACAAACTCTGGAGGACTACTCGAACACTACTGGCATTGACAAAACCACCAACATTTACAGAAGGTAGCTTTACTTGGAACAGCTTGTGCCCTCATTTTGAAATTAATAAACAGCAACATCTACCTAACCTGGCCCTTGGGAAAGACTTGATGGGTAGAATAAAATACCAAATCCAGTTTAAATATCTGGCTGATTATGTGACCAACACTAATTTATTCAATTTGTTATGTATGTCCACCTCTTCTGGGTGACTCAAAACAGATAAACACAGTGAAAAGGAGAGGATTAGATTGCAACTAAGCGACCAGGCGTTATGGTGGCAGTGTTTAACATCCAAAATAAAATCAAATGGGTGTTCCCAGATACATGTTTAGAAAAGAATCATTGCCCCTGATCAGCAAATATAATCTAATTCATTTAAGACAATGGAGACAATAAATCAGAAGGCATTCATTTGGTCTCCATGCCTACTTGGGAAGTCCTTCAAGGTCACCAAGGAGCACCTTTTATATAAGTCAGCTTGGAATGTAGTTTCAAGACACAAAAAGGAGAAAGTCAGGTTGTTGGTTAAGACCTGGGACAAACCCCCCCCCCCCATTGTTTACCACATGGAGACTACAAACTGCTTTATTTTTATATTTTAATCACAGTATCCTAAGTATTTTGTGCTTGGATGTACTGCTGTTTTTTTAAAGGATCATTTATTACTACTACTACTACTATTATTATTATTATTATTATTATTATTATTATTATTATTATTATTATTTAGATTTGTATGCCGCCCCTCTTCAGAGACTCTGAGCGGCTCACAACAACAGAACACAATACAAATCCAATAGTTAAAAAAACACAATTTAAAACCCTTAATATAAAACAGTCATACATCTCAGACAAACCATGCATAAAATGGAGTGGCCCAGGGGAATCAGTTTCCCCATGCCTGACGGCAGAGGTGGGATTTAAGGAGTTTGCAAAAGGCAAGGAGGGTGGGGGCAGTCCTGATCTCCGGGGGGAGTTGATTCCAGAGGGTCGGGG
Source organism: Erythrolamprus reginae (assembly GCF_031021105.1). Classification (NCBI taxonomy): domain Eukaryota; kingdom Metazoa; phylum Chordata; class Lepidosauria; order Squamata; family Dipsadidae; genus Erythrolamprus; species Erythrolamprus reginae. The sequence goes on along the minus strand of NC_091950.1, from coordinate 312,694,213 downwards.
ACTTATTTTTTAAAAAGTACCTCGTTTTAAGATAACCATTCAGATTTTATTATCTGGGGGTTTCTTCCTTCTGCTTCTGGAACCTCTGCTGTAGTTGACAATTCAGAATTTAATGGAACTATGAGGGATCAGTGTAGAACAGTTTTATTTTATTTTTATTTATTTAATTTATTTTGTCAAGTATGTATTGGTAGTATAAATAGATACACCACTAGCTGATGGCTAGCTGATGAGGCCAGAACAAGGCCGAAATAGTGCTATCCTAGTCTCCCTTAATTTTAAAAATTCATCAATAATATGTGATAGATACACCACTGTTTATATACATGAGACGGGTACTAATTAGAGGAAAACATTAGGTAGGCAGGCTGGTGCACTTAATGCACACCCTTTACTGGCCTCTTAGGAATTAGGTGAGGTCTATTGTGGATAGTTACTACCACACTCTGAGCGTGGCTTATGCAGGATTCCCTGCATTTTCTTTCATCTTTCAATGCAAATTGGGTGTTCTGGGGTGGAGCTCCATTTTCGCTACCCCACTGCGTTCTCCCCCCTTCAATGTCCAGGCAGTAGCCCACTCCTGGGTTTGGTGATGAAACTACAGAGTCCGGTAGTGAGTTCCAGGCATTAACTACTCGGTTGCTTGAAAACCTGATTAGCTAACAGATTTTGTTTTTCAATTTCAGTGTCATGGTTGGTGTTAAGTGAAATATTTCCTGCAGGGATCAGAGGAAGAGCAATTGCTTTCACATCAAGCATCAACTGGGGGGTTAATCTCCTTATCTCATCAACGTTTTTGACTGTAACAAGTAAGTTTGCTGTGGCTGGGGAACTACATAACCAGCCCTTTTCTCCTCTTGGTGTAATACTTTAAAAATAAAATGAATTGATGCATATTTGAGAAGAATCCCAGAAATCTGGGAAAGTCCAAACATTTGTGGATGCTTCATTGCTGGGGATCTTGTGGTGGGATTCAATTGTGGTGGGCATAGCAGGGGAACGATACTGAAAAATCCCCATTCCCTTTCTACTCCTGGGGGAAGGATACTACAAAATCTCCATTCGCACCCCACTAACCTACTTTCCAACTCCGTTCTCCTGTGCAGGGCAACAAAAAAAGACCCAGCAGATCAGCTGGGACTCGGGAAGCAGTGGATAGATGGGGGCTGGGCCAGCCAGAGGTGGTATTTGCATGTTCTCCGAACTACTCAAAATTTCTGATACCGGTTCGCCAGAACCAGCTGAATACCACCTCTGATTAGAGGACTTTTATAGATAAAGAGATATTTTTAGTATTATATGACAAAATCACTCTCAGAACGAAAGTAAAGAGAGAAAATAGCCATTCCCCTTTATGTTCAAGCAAATGACAATCGAGTAGTACTTTTAAATATGTCATAATGTCCTTTCTAGAATCTGCTATAAAGTTTTGCTTTGTACGCCAGTAATTTCTATACGTTGAAAACAAAACAGTTAGAATGTATGTTTTTCAGTGTTGAACTGGTTTTGTTGCTGCTGTTATTCTGTGTATTACGATTTGTATGTTATAGCACATCTTGGGTAACCTCAGACTGTTTGTCTAAGAATTGGGGTCCCTAAAGTATCTGAGTCAAACAATTTTTATTCTTTGTAGACCTACTTGGCTTACCCTGGATATTTTTCATTTATGCCCTGATGAGCCTAGCAACATTAGCTTTTGTCATTATCTGTATACCAGAGACTAAAGGATACTCTTTAGAGCAAATATCCATGGAACTGGCAAAACAGTAAGTACCACGCAATATGCGTATAGATTGTACTTGTTTCTAGACAAATGTATTACAGATAGTCCTTGACTTGTGATCACAACTGACCCCAAAATTTCATTTAAGTGAGTTTGCCCCATTTTACGACATTTCTTGCCAGAGTCATTAAGTGAATCACAGTAATTGTTAAATTAGTCAAACTGTTGCTAGGTGAATCTAGCTTCCCCATTGACTTTGCGTGTCAGAAGGTCGCAAAAGGAGATCATGTGACCCCAGGACACTGCAACCGTCATAAATATGAGTTACTGTATTTTTCAGACTATTAGACGCACTAGTGTATAAGATGCACCAAGATTTCAAAGAGATAAGAAAAATGTTTTTGTCCTCCCTGGCCCCAGGGGTACTTTGCAGGCCTCCCAAGCCCTCTGTGCGCCATTTTTCACCTGTTTTTTGCAAAAGGCGTGGTGTGCAGAGGGTTTGGAAGGCCTGCAGTGTGCTTCTAGGGGCTGTGGGAAGGCCATTTGCAAAATGGCCAATTTTTTGCAAAAACAGAGGCATTTTTGGGAAAAGGGCCAATTTTTTTGCAAAAACAGAGGCATTTTGGGGAAAAGGGCCAATTTTTTGCAAAAGCAGAGGCATTTTTGGGAAAAGGGCCAATTGTTTTTGCAAAAACAGAGGCATTTTTGCTTTCCCCCAGAAACACTCTGCGGGTCTCCCAAACCTTTTGTGCACCCCATTTTTTGCAAAAGTGGGCCCGTTTTTTCACCATTCTTGTGAAAAATGGTGCATGTGGAAGGTTTGGGATGCCTGCAGAGTGCTTCTGGGGGTTGGGGGAAGGCAAAAATTGCTCCTGTTTTCTGCAACCTCTTGCAGAAAACAGTTTTGCAATGGGGAGCCAGTTTGATATCCTCTAGGCCAGTGATGGCGAACCTTTCTTCCTCAGGTGCCGAAAGTGTAGATGTGTGTGATATCGTGCATACACGAATGCCATGCCCATAATTCAATACCTAGGGCCAGCAAAAATGCCCACTCCCCGAGGCCTTCTGGAGGCCTGAAACAGCCTATTTCCGAAACTCTGGTGGGCCTGGTAGGCCCAATTTTTGCTCTCCCCCAGCTTGAGAGGCAAAAATGCCTTCACCATTCCCCCGGAGATTCTCTCGAAGCTGAAAATGCCTTCCCAGAGCCTCTGGGTGATCCAAAAATCAGCTGGCTGGCACGCACATGCACGTTGGAGCTGAGCTAAGGTAACGACTCACGTGCCAGCAAATATGGCTCCGTGTGCCACCCATGGCATCCATCCTATAGGTTCGCCATCACTGCCCTAGGAAAAAGCTGCTTTGGAACAGAGGGAAGGTAAGGCTGTAAAAGAATGTCACACAAATTCATTAAGTATTTTAGAGTGTCATAAATACCCTAAAGTTTGAGGATCTGTGTGTTTAACAGTAAATGCTTTATGTTAAAGATTGTGCTGAAATTATTTCCTCTTTTTCAGAAAGCACACCAAGAATCCTTTTTGTTGGATGGGCCAGCGGCAAGACCAACTGATTGGCTCACCTATAGAACTTTCTAATAAAGGCGCCAATGAACAGTTCTTCTAGGCTTGAGTCACTCAGACCAGAAGAATTCACTTTTGTAACGGACAAGATGGTAGAATTCATAGAAATCCTGCCGCTTACATTTGAATGCTTTAGCGTCTTACTCTAAATTAGTTTTCTCTGATTTTTATTTTAGATGACTTTTTGGTCAGTGAATGTTACGAAATAATGAATTTGCACATTTTAAACCCAGAGCTGTCAATCTGTAAGGATATTTCTGTGGAAATTAAAAAAACAAACAAACCATGAATGTAATATAGCCAATTATACAAACGTGAGAAATTTATGGAAACTTTTCTTGAAGAGAGTAAAATACTTTCGTCTGTACTCATCCTTTCTAGGCCAAGCCATTAGCCAAGCTCTTTAAAATGAAGGACACTGACTATTGCTTCTTGCTAAGTCACAAACACACAAACTGCATAACAGATAGCACTCCGGTTATGTCCATTTGTTCAGAAACCATTCAAACTTAGGTTGGCACCAAACTTGCTTCTCATCCTTGAAGTTGTCGTTGTTGCAGCATTTACGTGGTCACGTGATTGTGTTTTGGGCCTTTGACAACCGGCTTGCAGTTAAAATGAGTTGCAGCATCTTGCAGTCACATGATTGCCATTTGTGACTTTTTCTGACTGTTTCCTGCAAGCAAAGTCAATGGGGAAACTGCCAAAGAAAATCTCAAATTGTTCCTGCAAGCCATGCTCTGAAGCACCTGTCTGTGACACCTTCCTACCCTGCTTGACCGGGACCCATACCTGCCCATGCTCAATACTGTCTGCCCATGGTACCTATCCACCTGTAGCTCTCACCTGCCAGCCTGCTTGCCTCTCCTGTTCCCATGTTGTAATCATGTGGGATCCTTGGTTAATAACCTGTGTCCTTCTGGGGTTAAGAATAGCAGATGGGACTGTGGGGATTGCCATTACTGAGCAATGGAGTCACATGACTTTCCACTCTGGACACATTACTAGTGACAGAAATTCCAGTCCCAAAAGCCTGAGGACTACCTGCTTGGCAATCTGTAATGGCTGCCTAAGAAAATCTACCCTAAGGTCATTAAATCTGGGCAAATGCCAAGATCTGGATATAGGAAGCTGTGGTTAAATCTGAATTGTATTTACTTGTACAAGCTTATCGGAAAACTTCCCTCTCTTCCAGGAGATGGAAAAATCTGATTTATGGTTTTAAATTAAACATTTTCCTTTCTTTTTCAAGTGGCATTGACCTTAAATTATGAGATATATATGTGTGTGTATGTATGTGTGTGTAGATTGTTGTGAGTTCAGTTTTTCCCCTGTGTAATATTTTGAGTGTCTTTGCGATGTTTCGGCGAAATCACATTCGCCACCATATTCAACCATACTCAAAGCAGCACAAAACCAATAACTTCAGCCTGATGATGGCGAATGTGATTTCGCCAAAACATTGCAAAGACACTCAAAATATTACACAGGGAAAAAACCTGAACTCACAACAATCTACATACATATACTCGTGAAAATCTATAAAAACAAAATTGAACGGGTCCAAAGACGGGCTACAAAAATGATGGAAGTTTTAAGCATAAAACTTATCAGGAAAGACTTAATGAACTCAGCCTGTATAGCCTGGAGCAGTGTTTTTCAACCAGTGTGCCGTGGCACACTAGTGTGCCGCGAGACATAGTCAGGTGTGCCGCGAAGCTCAGAGAGAGAAAGAAAGCAAGAGAGAAAGAAAGAGAAAGAAAGAGAGAGAAAGAGAGAGAGAGAGAGAGAAAGAAAGAAAGAAAGAAAGAAAGAAAAAGAAACAGAGAAAGAAAGCAAGAGAGAGAAAGAAAAAGAAAGAAAGCAAGAGAGAGAAAGAAAAAGAAAGAAAGCAAGAGAGAGAGAGAAAGAAAGCAAGAGAGAGAGAAAGAACGAGAAAGCAAGCAAGAGAGAGAGCAAGAGAGAGAAAGAAAGCAAGAGAGAGAGAGAAAGAGAGGGAGGGAAGGAGAGAGAGAGAAAGACATGGAGGTAAGGAGGGAGAGAAAGAGCAAGAAAGACAGGAAGGAAGGAAGAGAAAGAAAGAGAGGGATGGAGAGAGAGAGAAAGAGGAAGGAAGGGAGAGAGAGAGAATTTTTTTGTCCAAACTTTTTTTAGCCCCCCCTCCCGCCCCGCTCAATGTGCCCCAGGGTTTCGTAAATGTAAAAAATGTGCCGCGGCTCAAAAAAGGTTGAAAATCACTGGCCTGGAGGACAGAAGGGAAAGGGGGGACATGATCGAAACATTTAAATATGTTAAAGGGTTAAATAAGGTTCAGGAGGGAAGTTTTTAAAAGGAAAGTGAACACAAGAATGAAGCACAATCTCAGGTTAGTTGGGGGAAAGATCAGAACATGAGAAAATATTATTTTACTGAAAGAGTAGTAGATGCTTTGAATAAACTTCCAGCAGACGTGGTTGGTAAATCCACAGTAACTGAATTTAAACATGCCTGGGATAAACTTATATCCATCCTAAGATAAAATACAGGAAATAGTATAAGGCCAGACTAGATGGACCATGAGGTCTTTTTCAGCCATCAATCTTCTTTGTTTCATGTATGTATGTATGTATGTATGTATGTATGTATGTATGTATGTATACACACACATACCCCCCCCCCAAACTAGTATTCAAAGCCAGATGGTTTAAAGCATGTTTGTTGTGATTTGTTTGCTACAGAACTCAAAAAATTACAGCACAGAGCAACCAAAATGAGAAAAAGTTCGAATAAGGACGAGTAAGGATAAAAATTATGGATGTTGAGAACATGTTTGCCTGAACTGTGTTGTTAGAAATCAAAACCATCCAACAGAGCTGAATGGTGGGAAGTTTTGCGCTCGCTGCTGTGGGTGGCCTTTCCACAGGCATTTGTTGGCTATTGTACAGGAACAGAGGACCCGGATTGTGGGGGCAATAGGCTGGCTCTGTTAAAAAGTGCTATGTAAGCCGCCCTGAGTCTAAAGAGAAGAGTGGGATAAAAATTGAATAAATAAATAAACACCGGCCTTGCAATGCCAGTGATCTGAGTCAACACAGCTCTTCAGTCTTCTGATCTAGCCAATATGTTTATTTATTTATTTATTTATTATTTGGATTTGTATGCCGCCCCTCTCCGAAGACTCGGGGCGGCTCACAACAAGTGAAAACAAATAATAATCCAATTAATTAAAATATTTAAAGATTTTAAAAAAACCCATATACTAACAGACACACACTCAAGCATACAATGTTTAAATTAAACATGCCCAGGGGGAGATGTTTAATTTCCCCATGCCTGATGGCAAAGGTGGGTTTTGAGGAGTTTACGGAAGGCAGGAAGAGTAGGGGCAGTTCTGATCTCCGGGGGGAGTTGGTTCCAGAGAGCCGGTGCCGCCACAAAGAAGGCTCTTCCCCTGGGACCCGCCAACCGACATTGTTTAGTTGACGGGACCCGGAGGAGGCCCACTCTGTGGGACCTAATCGGTCGCTGGGATTCGTGCGGCAGAAGGCGGTCTCGGAGATATTCTGGTCCGATGCCATGAAGGGCTTTAAAGGTCATAACCAACACTTTGAATTGTGACCGGAAACTGATCGGCAGCCAATGCAGACTGCGGAGTGATGGTGAAACATGGGCATACCTGGGTAAGCCCATGACTGCTCTCGCAGCTGCATTCTGCATGATCTGAAGTTTCCGAACACTTTTCAAAGGTAGCCCCATGTAGAGAGCATTACAGTAGTCGAACCTCGAGGTGATGAGGGCATGAGTGACTGTGAGCAATGAGTCCCGGTCCAGATAGGGCCGCAACTGTTGCACCAGGCGAACCTGGGCAAACGCCCCCCTCGCCACAGCTGAGAGATGGTTTTCTAATGTGAGCTGTGGATCGAGGACGCCCAAGTTGCGGACCCTCTCTGAGGGGGTCAGTAATTCCCCCCCCAAGGTAATGGACGGACAGATGGAATTGTCCTTGGGAGGCAAAACCCACAGCCACTCCGTCTTATCCGGGTTGAGCTTGAGTCTGTTGACACCCATCCAGGCCCCAACAGCCTCCAGGCACCGGCACATCACTTCCACCGCTTCGTTGACTGGGCATGGGGTGGAGATGTAAAGCTGGGTATCATCGGCATATTGATGATACCTCACCCCATGTCCTTGGATGATCTCACCCAGCGGTTTCATGTAGATGTTAAATAGCAAGGGGGAGAGGACCGACCCCTGAGCCACCCCACAAGGGAGAGACCTCGGAGCCGACCTCTGACCCCCCACTAACACCGACTGCTACCGGCCAGAGAGGTAGGAGGAGAACCACTGAAGCACAGTGCCTCCCACCCCCAACCCCTCCAACCGGTGCAGAAGGATACCATGGTCGATGGTATCGAAAGCCGCTGAGAGATCGAGGAGCACCAGGACAGAGGATAAACCCCTGTCCCGGGCCCGCCAGAGATCATCCATCTAGTTGGGCTAGTTTAAGGCAAGACATAAGGGACTTCCAGTTTCCTATTTATTTTCACACCATAGAATGAGCAGAACGGATAAGAACTTGAGGTTTTTCAAGACAGATCCTGGTACTATTGAACTACTGCGGTTTGCTGTTATGCCTGAAAACTTCCTTGTTTTAGATTATAGACTAGAGCAGAGGTCCCCAATCTTTTTTGCACCAGGGACCAGCTTTAAGCTAGACCAATTTTCCACGGCCCGGAGGGGGGGGGCTTTGGTCATATGGGGGTGGGGTTATGGAGGGGTGGAGCTTAGTGACGCAGCCCTCCACACGTCTCCACAGGGCGGGGAGAATCAGGAGGCTCCTTTGGCGGCTGGGGGCTGCCTGGCTTTGTGATTTTGGCTGGGGGGGGGAGTTAGGAAGGTCCTACTTCTCCACCCCCCAGCCAAAAATTCAAAGCCTATCTGCTGGATACGGGCGATGAGTGGGACAGAGCGGCACGGAAGCCTCTTGCAGCAGCTGCTACAGCCACCGGCTTCCGCGCCGCTCGTTCCACCCATCGCCCGTATCCAGCAGAAGCTGCTGCCTGAGTGCTCTTGGCCGGCGGGATTCAAAGTGCTGGGGTGGGGGGTGTCCCGACAGCCCCCCCACCCCAGTGCTTCGCCTCCCGCTGGGACACCCCCCACCCCAGCACTTTGAATCCCACCGACCAAGAGCACTCGGGCAGCAGCTTCTGCTGGATACGGGCAATGGGTGGGACGAGCGGCATGGAAGCCTCTTGCAGCAGCTGCCACAGCCACCGGCTTCGGCGTCGCTCGTCCTGCTCATTGTCCGTGTCTGGCAGAAGCTGCTGCCCGAGGCTTTGAGTTTTTGGCTGGGGGGGGGAGAAGTAGGACCTTCCTAAGTCCCCCCCAGCCAAAAACTCAAAGCCTATCTGCTGGATACGGGCGATGAGTGGGACAGAGCGGCGCGGAAGCCTCTTGCAGCAGCTGTCACAGCCACCGGCTTCGGCGCCGCTCATCCCGCTCATCGCCCGTATCCAGCAGATAGGCTTTGAGTTTTTGGCTGGGGGGGGGGAGAAGTAGGACCTTCCTAACTCCCCCCCAGCCAAAATCACAAAGCCAGGCAGCCCCCAGCCGCCAAAGGAGCCTCCTGATTCTCCCTGCCCTGCCCGACGCCCCACCCTGTCCTGCATAATGTCCTCTGCCGGGAGGGCAGCGCCGCCGCGGACTGGCTGGAAAACCCCAACGGCCCGGTCCCGGTCCGCGGACCGGCGGTTGGGGACCTCTGGACTAGAGCAGTGATGGCGAACCTTTTTTTTTGGTTGAAAAAAGCTTGTGCGCACACACACATGCCCACACCCATAATTCAACACCCTCGTGACCTGCCCCTGCGCATGTGGACGTGTCCCCGCCCTGCTGCCCCATTCCCTGCACATGACCACCCCACTGCCCCATTTCCTGACTTCTGGTGAGCCCGGTAGGCCCATTTGGCCTTCCTCAGGCTCCAGAGGCATTCTTGGAGTCTGGGGAGGGTGAAAATGCCCCTCCAGAGGCTGGAAACGCCCTCCCAGAGCCTCTGCGCAAGCCAAAAATCAGCTGACTGCATACACATATATACTGGAGGGCACCTGCTCACGTGCCAGCAGATATGGCTCCGTGTACCACTTGTGCCATAGGTTCGCCATCACGGGACTAGAGATTACATCAGCCTTAAATAAGTACCAAAACCTCTGGGGGACGGGGTACCTCCTCACAATTTTAAGATTAGGAAATTTAAAGAAAAAGAATAGGGTCTTGTTTTAATGGATGCTTAAATGTGAGGTGGGTAGTTTAGCAGGGCCTGAAGGCCAGATATGACATAAAGCAATTGGAAGCTTTATCCAGTGTACCACCACATGAAAGAAAGAGCATGTTTTTGCCAGATGCATTACAACCACCAAGGAGGAAAATCTGAAAACCTCTTATTACTTGTCTCCTCCTTCTTTGGAAATGATCCTCTTCCTGAATGGCCACGTAATTCTCTGGGTGGAAGCATTTCTAGATATGGCAAGTGGCAATATGATGGAAGGACAGAAGTTCAAGACTTATATTACATCTAAGTATCTGCAGGGCTGGCGAGTTGCCGGCTTTTGTGTTGAGTCCGTGAAGACAATCTTTCTTTTTTCTATTAGATTTCAGATTTAAAAATGAAACTATGGCTATACTAGTCTTGAAACATCTTTTAATTTTGGATGGGAGAAGACTGATGTTTCAACATTAGTATGTAGGCACTATGAATCAGCTACTTGTAATCTAAAGCATCTCGTAGACCATCACTGCTGCTCATCATCTTTGTCCCCTACTAAACTAATAAGCCTTTCCAAATCACAGGCTGCAATCACATATTTTACTATAAAATTATAATGTAATTCTTAATTTTTGCTTGGTATATAGCATAAATTGAATAACTGTAAGCCATAGTTTATGGCTTAGTTGTGTAAACAAGGCTACTGTGATTTTTTAAAAAAAATAAGATTAAAACAAATAATTGCTTAGTATAATGTGGATCAGTCAATGGAGAAATGTTCCTGGTCTTCTGTAATTGTGGGCCAAAAACTAATTCCTACCTCATTTTAAAAGCCTTTAAGTGTTCTCGTCAAACTCCTAATTACTATACACTAGCTTATATTGACCTGGCCTTTATTTGTATGGGAATGTTTTCTCTGCTTTTTTGAGTTTTTTTTCCCCATATAGTTATGCCCACATGTAGCAACTTTTGTGTTTAGCAAAATGCACCAATGACAACTTTGAACAGCAGAGTTCCACTGTTTCACTACTATAATGAGTCACTTTTGTGCAAATGAATTCATATGAAACAGAATACTAATCATTTAAAGCCATTCACTACGTGTATGTAAAACAATGTTTCCTAATTGGAATAAAAACTTTAATAAAGGTAGAGTAAACATTTAGACAGCTACATTTTGAGATAGCAGATTAGGTGATGTTGCTAGATTAATATGAAAATATTCGGGTACACTTCTTTCCTGCATTTTATTCATTTCCTCTATGCCACAATTATCAATCTTGACAACTTTAAGATGTGTGAACTTCAACTGCCAGAATTCCCCAGACAAAACTTGACTGTAGGCCAGGGGCCTCACAACTGGTAGCCCCTGCAGGCTGGATGGGTCATGTGCAGGCCACACCCATCCCAGCTCAGTAAAGGGGAAAAACGTTACAAAACATCATGTGACGGCAATGTGACGTGGTGAGTTTGGTACCTGTGCTCTAGGCAATCTAATTTCTTTCCCCTCAAATCAGGTTGATAACATCTCGTTTCCACAATATAACTATTTCAACAGTTGCTCTCCTTTAATGGGGCAGAAAAACCTCAGAAAATTCTGAGAAGTGCATAGAAATGAGTTCATTGATTCAGTATAGAAACATAGAAGTCTGACGGCAGAAAAAGACCCCATGGTCCATCTAGTCTGCCCTTATACTATTTTCTGTATTTTATCTTAGGATGGATATATGTTTATCCCAGGCATGTTTAAATTCAGTTACTGTGGATTTATCTACCACGTCTGCTGGAAGTTTGTTCCAAGGATCTACTACTCTTTCAGTAAAATAATATTTTCTCATGTTGCTTTTGATCTTTCCCCCAACTAACTTCAGATTGTGTCCCCTTGTTCTTGTGTTCACTTTCCTATTAAAAACACTTCCCTCCTGGACCTTATTTAACCCTTTAATATATTTAAATGTTTCGATCATGTCCCCCCTTTTCCTTCTGTCCTCCAGACTATACAGATTGAGTTCATTAAGTCTTTCCTGATACGTTTTATGCTTAAGACCTTCCACCATTCTTGTAGCCCGTCTTTGGACCCGTTCAATTTTGTCAATATCTTTTTGTAGGTGAGGTCTCCAGAACTGAACACAGTATTCCAAATGTGGTCTCACCAGCATTCTATATAGCGGGATCATAATCTCCCTCTTCCTGCTTGTTATACCTCTAGCTATGCAGCCAAGCATCCTACTTGCTTTCCCTACTGCCTGACTGCACTGTTCACCCATTTTGAGACTGTCAGAAATCACTACCCCTAAATCCTTTTCTTTTGAAGTATTTGCTAACACAGAACTGCCAATACAATACTCAGATTGAGGATTCCTTTTCCACAAGTGCATTATTTTACATTTGGAAACATTAAACTGCAGTTTCCATTGCTTTGACCATTTATCTAGTAAAGCTAAATCATTTACCATATTATAGATACCTCTAGGAATATCAACCCTATTGCACACTTTAGAGTCATCGGCAAATAGGCAAACCTTCCCTACCAAATCTTCCCCTATGTCCCTCACAAACATATTAAAAAGAATAGGACCCAGAACAGACCCTTGTGGCACACCGCTTGTAACCTGACTCTGCTCAGAATACTCGCCATTAACAATAACTCTCTGATGTCTACGCTTCAGCCAGCTGCAAATCCATTGAACTATCCAGGGAATAAGTCCGATCTTCACTAATTTATCTATCAGCTCTTTATGTGGAACCGTATCAAAGGCTTTGCTGAAGTCCAGGTAGGCAATATCCACGGCACCACCTTCATCCAACACCTTTGTGACATAGTCAAAGAAATCAATGAGATTAGTCTGACATGATTTGCCTTCAGTAAAGCCATGCTGATTTGGGTCCAATAAGTTATTGTTTTTTAGGTGCTGATTTATCCTCTTTTTGAGTAGAGTCTCCATCATTTTAACTACAACTGATGTCAAGCTAACTGGCCTGTAGTTACCAGCTTCTTCTCTACTGCCCTTCTTGTGGATAGGCACAACACTGGCCATTCTCCAATCCTCAGGAACATCTCCTGTTAACAAGGATTGGTTAAACAAATCAGTCAGGGGGGTAGCAATGACAGATCTGAGTTCTTTAAGAACTCTCGGGTGGATGCCATCTGGACCCATTGCCTTATTTATCTTTAATCGTTCTAAGTTCTTCTAAGACATCGGCTTCTAAGATCACTGGAGCTGAATCCGTACAGCTGGAAGCAATGCTATATCCCTCCATAGTATTATTTTGTAAGGTGTCTTTTGAGAAAACTGAACAGAAGTAGTTATTGAAATGGTCAGCGATCTCCTTATTCCCATTAATGCATTATTCCCGGTACTAAGCTTCATGATGCCGCAGTTTTTCTTCTTCTTATCACTAATATATCTGAAGAAGGTTTTATCCCCCTTCTTTAGAGATTTGGCAATTTCTTCCTTTTTTGAGGCTTTAGCAGCATATATTATCTGTTTCGCCTCCTTCTGTCTCATTTTATACACCTCCCTATCAGCTATACTTCCAGACTCTCTATACCTCCTATAGGCAGCCTTTTTTTCATTGACTATAGCCCTTACATCATTGCTAAACCATAGCGGTTTCTTCTTCCTTTTACCTTTAGTTATTTGTCTTACATACAGTCCAGTGGCTTTTAAGATGGCCTTTTTTAATACAGTCCACTGGGTGCTCGCTCCTGCCATTTTATCCCTCCCCTTTAATTCATTATCTAAATATTCCCCCATTGCATTAAAATTTGTTTTTCTGAAATCCAATACTTTGGTTGCATTACAGGATTGCTCACAATGCGTTTTTACATCAAACCACAAACATAGATGGTCGCTACAACCTAAATTTTCTCCCACCTTGACATCTGAATACAAAGGATAAATTTGTAAGTATTCAGTGCTTTTTAACTTGCTGTACTCATCGCAATTTCTATCAGATCAACTTGAAATTTGGTACAATTGCACTCCAACCCATCAGTCTAGGAAGGGTCACTTTTATAAGCAATACACTTTTGAAATGTAAATTACAGCTAACTAAAAGTTAATGTAGAGGGTAAAATTGTTCTATCATTCGTATTTATCTCCATACTTTTTCATATATACGATGCAGTTATCTTACATACATTTTGAAAGAAACAATTAACAAATTATGAAAACTAGATGATTAGGAGTGATTAGGGACGAATGCTTGGTATAGTGATTAGCAGACCAGGATTTCTAGTTCTGCCTTATAGACACAAAAGCAGCTGGTTAACTTTGGGCGAGTCCTACCCTCTCAGCCCTCGAAAGCAGGCAATGGCAAACCATTTCCAAAATCCTACCTAGGGAACTTGTTCAGGCAGTCACCATGAGTCATACACGACTTGATGGCACATACATAACAAAAGATGATAATCAACATTAGCTTGTAGTTACAGAGATACTCTTCCTAGTTCCATCATAATTATTATTATGTATAATGTTTCAATCTGTGTGAGTAGATGCCTCTCAAAAGGTGAGCCTCCCGACAATGAAAATGCTCTAGGAAGATATATTTAAATGCTCTAGGAAGATATATTTAGCACACTTTCTGGTTTGAATAACACAATGTCTATTTATATCCAGTCCATTTGTATCCTCTCCCAAAGCACAATTTATTATATCATTTTTCCAGCAGACCTCCAAAGTTCTCTCGTGACATTTGAACAGTATTTTAAAAATAGTTTGAAAAAAATATGCCAATGGGATTTTTATCTGCAGGACTCTGCTGAATTTATTTCAGTCTGAAGTGCAAGCTGAGAACTGAATATTGTACATGGTATTTGCAATATTCATATCAACATTTATTCATTTTTGAGGCTTAGATATGAAAAAGAGACATCTGCATTTTTACATATTTATTGTATATGATGAGAGTAGCATCTTCATTCCAATTAAAATTTAATAATACCACTCATCTGTACCTATGCACATGTACTGAGAGACTCAACATTGGCTTTTGAAGTCCCAAGATTACATGTCAAAACCACACTTTCTTACATGTTAGAATAAAAAAAACAAAAACAAAAATGAAGTATTATAGCAGTATTTGGCAAGTGTGGACAATTTTTAGAAGTAGCTAAAGGTCTACATCAATTAAACATTTCCTGAAAAATAACACTAGTCAATGTAAGTAATTCACAGCAGTTTTTTTTAAAAAAACCAACCAAAACTGTATCTGAATTATGGACACAGTAAGCTGATTTTACTAACATCAAGTGCTATCATGGTACTTCTATCTTTATTGAATACAACGTTCATTAAAATCTGTTATGATCCAGAATGTGCTCTTACTGAGCAAAGCAGAAAAAGATCAGCCAACCTCTGCATTTACTTACAAATACATTGCAGAAAAAACAGTGTGTGTCCTTTGTACACATATGTATCTGTCACTCACTTGAACCTAGTCTGCTATTGACCACTTTACACAAACACACTAAAACTGGAAGGGAAAAAAATGAACAAAAGATTACTTTAATAATGCTCTAGTTACTTTGCCAATATACAATTATTAATTGAAAGGGGAAAAGGAATGTAACAGAACAGGTATGAAGGAAGGTTTTGCAGACTTTTATTTGTGCATGTTTGTCAGGTGAAAAAGGTAATGTCTACAGCTTCTTTGGTGCCCAACAGTCAGCATACAAAAATGTAAAAGACTATTAACAAATAAAAACACAAGCTCAACCTAAAGAAGTATCTCCAAGGTTAGTGCATATCATGACAATTCTGCTTATGAACACTGAAATCACTGCAGAAATAAATAGAATGTCTTGTAAAAAGCAGCAATTTCATATTTCTTGTAAACTTTTGTTTTTACAATACAGCACTGTTCAAAATAAAATCCAAAAAGGACTGGAGTTTATCACTATGGCCAAGAGTTTGTACCTTCTCAGCTGTCTTGGTCCAGTTAATCCTTTTTTCTTTACCCTTTTTTTTTTTTTGCTTTAAGTCCAATATGCAGCAGTCTTATAAAAGGTGCTTGGTTAGTTCACCTAACCATGAAGTGGCAAATTATAAAATTTCTTTCCTGCTCTCAAACACGTACGGGTAGATCTGTTCCACTGCAGTGGCAACAGCTTTTACATTTGGCCCTAAGAATAAACAGAAAAAAAGGATCAGAATAGAAGCAGAAACAAATCTTTGAAACTCCTAAACTTTATTAGTGGAAGTTAATACTTACGACAATTGTTTTCTCCAATATTCTAAAAGTGAACAATTCCAACACTACTGAAGCAGAAAATAAAACTAGTCTGAAAACATTCTACATCACACACATCCATATACCTCCTAGATCAGTGATGGTGAACCTATGGCACAGGTGCCACAGGTGGCATGCGGAGCCACATCTGCTGGCACGTGAGCCGTTGTTCTAGCTCAGCTCCAACGTGCCTGTGTGTGCCTGCCAGATGATTTTTGGCTCACACAGAGGCTCTGGGAGGGCAGTTTTGGCTTCCAGAGAGCCTCTGGAGGAATGGGGGAGGGTGTTTTTACCCCCTCTGGCTCCAGAGAAGCCTTTGGAGCCTGGGGAAATGAAATACAAGCCTACTGGGCCACCAGAAGTTGGGAAACAGGCCATTTCCGGCCTCCAGAGGGTCCCCAGCGGCAGTGGAAACTATTTTAGCCTTCCCCAGGCATTGAATTATGGGGGTGAGCACTTGCACATGTGCGATAGTGTGCACGCATGCATACTCTTTCAGCAGCCGGAGAAAAAAAGGTTTGCCATCACTGTCCTAGATGGATCTTCGCTCTTCTCACATTGAAGACTAGCTGTACCATAAACTCAGAAGAAAAAAGTGCAAATTCAGCAACTGATTTCACCATATTTGCTACTTGCAATTTATGTTGTTATAAATTACCTATCATCAACAGCCACCCAACACTCCAACTCAAATTAGACCTTAACATACAACTATTTTTCTTATTTTTCTTCAATTATAAGTCTAGAAAATCTTTACTGGAATCTCAATATGTAGGAATCAAATTCTTATTTCTTCTCTCCTCAGCAAGATAGAACAAAATTGTTACTTCCCCAGTTAGTAAAATATAAAAAGAATGTTCCCATCGGTACAATGGGATATTTATTCTTAAAGTGTATAAGTCATAAGCAGAAAGAAAAGGAGATGTAAGCCTTCTTCCATTGTATGCTACATTCCTGATTGAAAAACATATTTCCCCATGTGCTCATAATTAAATTGGATGTTTAACTAAACTACTACTTATAATATAAGAAACCAGTTCTTTGTCAGCTATATTGATGGATGGATTACTGAATTTAATACCTGAAACATTTAATCGTGACAAATTAACTGATTTCACTCAATTATGTTCTGGTTTTTATCTGTTAGATTATCAAATTTCAATTTACAGTGGTCCCCCGAGTTTCGCGATCTCGATCATTGCGAAACGCTATATCGCGATTTTTCAACCCGGAAGTAAAAATACCATCTCCGCATGCGCACCCTTTTTTCTAGGGCCACGCATGCGTAGATGGCGCCGGGCAGATCAGCTGCTGGGCGGCTTCCCTGGGTCTTCCCCCTCTTGCTGGCGGGAGGGCGAGCGGCGGGCATCAGCGAGGAGTTTGCGTGGGCGGCGGGGAAACCCCAGCGCCGCTTCCCAGCTGAGTCCTGAAGCCAAACGCGGAAGTTCGCTTCAGGACTCAGCTGGGAAGCGGCGCGAGCGAACGGCGTGGGCGGGCGAAGGGCAGGCGTGCGGGCAGGCAGGCGGCGGACAAGCGGCGGGCGGACAAGCGGCGGGCGCGGCAGCAGCGAGGAGTTTGCGTGGGCGGCGGGGAAACCCCAATCTTCGGCTCCTCGCTGCTGCTGCGGCGGAAGTAAAAACACCATCTGCGCATGCGCAGATGGTGTTTTTACTTCCGCATCGCTACTTCGCGAAAAACCGATCATCGCGAGGGGTCCTGGAACGGAACCCTCGCAATAATCGGGGGACCACTGTATTAGATTTTCAGTCTAAAATTTAATTTGACTGATTTCATTCATATGTCACTTGTCACACAGGATTGAGGATACCATTTTAATGGGAAAATAAGATGTTATGTGATCTACACTTAAACATAATCTGTTTAAAAACAAGAATATGGCACTCTTTTATTTAGTACTGGGGCCAATCCTAAAAGAAATATTGCTTTCTATGGATTTTCATATACAGTGGTACCTCGAGATAAGAGTTTAATTCGTTCCGGACCTGGGCTCTTAAGTCGAACAGCTCTTATCTCGAACGACTTTTCCCCATAGGAATTAATGTAAATAATTTTAATTGGTTCCAGCCCTCAAAAACTCACAAAGTTAGTCTAAATTATGCAAAAATACATGTTTTTAATGAAGAAATGTACATGTACATATAAATGAATAATGAAGTTTCTTTCACTTAACTTGTAAACTTTCTTAAACTTTTAAATTTACATATGTTCAACTTCTCTGCCACCCAATCCTGTAGGACAGAGGTCCCCAACCCTTTTTGCAGCAGGGACCGGCTTTAAGCGATCAAGAGAGGAATGGGTGAATGAATGGACGGAGGGTGGGAAGGAAGGAAGGAAAGAGGGAAGGGACAGGAACAGAGGAAGGAAGGAAACTTATGAAAGGGGAGAGTAAGAGAGGAATGAGTGAAGGGAGGGAGGGAGGGAAGAAGGTGGGAAGGAGAAAGAAAAGAAGAAATAGAGGAAGGGAAGGTAAAAGAGAGAAAGAAAAAGAGCAAGAAAGAAAGCAAGAAAGAAAGCAAGAAAGCAAGAAAGCAAGAAAGCAAGAAAGAAAGAAAGAAAGAAAGAAAGAAAGAAAGAAAGAAAGAAAGAAAGGGGGAAGGGACAGGAACAGAGGAAGGAAGGAAGGAAACTTATGAAAGGGGAGAGTAAGAGAGGAATGAGTGAAGGGAGGGAGGGAGGGAAGAAGGTGGGAAGGAGAAAGAAAAGAAGAAATAGAGGAAGGGAAGGTAAAAGAGAGAAAGAAAAAGAGCAAGAAAGAAAGAAAGAAAGAAAGAAAGAAAGAAAGGGGGAAGGGACAGGAACAGAGGAAGGAAGGAAGGAAACTTATGAAAGGGGAGAGTAAGAGAGGAATGAGTGAAGGGAGGGAGGGAGGGAAGAAGGTGGGAAGGAGAAAGAAAAGAAGAAATAGAGGAAGGGAAGGTAAAAGAGAAAAAGAAAAAGAGCAAGAAAGAAAGCAAGAAAGCAAGAAAGCAAGAAAGAAAGAAAGAAAGAAAGAAAGAAAGAAAGAAAGGGGGAAGGGACAGGAACAGAGGAAGGAAGGAAGGAAACTTATGAAAGGGGAGAGTAAGAGAGGAATGAGTGAAGGGAGGGAGGGAGGGAAGAAGGTGGGAAGGAGAAAGAAAAGAAGAAATAGAGGAAGGGAAGGTAAAAGAGAGAAAGAAAAAGAGCAAGAAAGAAAGCAAGAAAAAAAGAAAGAAAGAGAGAAAGGGGGAAGGGACAGGAACAGAGGAAGGAAGGAAACTTATGAAAGGGGAGAGTAAGAGAGGAATGAGTGAAGGGAGGGAAGAAGGTGGGAAGGAGAAAGAAAAGAAGAAATAGAGGAAGGGGAGGTAAAAGAGAGAAAGAAAAAGAGCAAGAAAGAAAGCAAGAAAGCAAGCAAGCAAGCAAGAAAGAAAGAAAGAAAGAAAGGGGGAAGGGACAGGAACAGAGGAAGGAAGCAAGGAAACTTATGAAAGGGGAGAGTAAGAGAGGAATGAGTGAAGGGAGGGAGGGAGGGTAGAAGGTGGGAAGGAGAAAGAAAAGAAGAAAGAGGAAGGGAAGGTAAAAGAGAGAAAGAAAAAGAGCAAGAAAGAAAGCAAGAAAAAAAGAAAGAAAGAGAGAAAGGGGGAAGGGACAGGAACAGAGGAAGGAAGGAAGGAAACTTATGAAAGGGGAGAGTAAGAGAGGAATGAGTGAAGGGAGGGAAGAAGGTGGGAAGGAGAAAGAAAAGAAGAAATAGAGGAAGGGGAGGTAAAAGAGAGAAATAAAAAGAGCAAGAAAGAAAGCAAGAAAGCAAGCAAGCAAGCAAGAAAGAAAGAAAGAAAGAAAGGGGGAAGGGACAGGAACAGAGGAAGGAAGCAAGGAAACTTATGAAAGGGGAGAGTAAGAGAGGAATGAGTGAAGGGAGGGAGGGTAGAAGGTGGGAAGGAGAAAGAAAAGAAGAAAGAGGAAGGGAAGGTAAAAGAGAGAAAGAAAAAGAGCAAGAAAGAAAGAAAGAAAGGCAACTTCAAAGAAAGGCTCACTGAGCATCTCTCACTCTCTCTCTCTTTCTATCCCTCTCTTTCTCTCTCTCCCCCCTCTCTCTTTCTCTTTCTCTCCCCCTCCTGGACCTTTTCGCGCCTTTTCAATGCCCTTCCCTGTGCTTCGGAAGCCGCCGAACACCGTCAGAGGGGCACGTCAGCGGCTTCCGAAGCACAGGGAAGGGCTTAAGCCGCCGCCTTTTCCCTTCCCCGTGGGAGCAAACATGCTTTGGGGGGTGAAGTGACGTGGAAGTGACGTGAATGGATGGAAAGCTGTGAAGTGACGTGGATGGATGGAAAGCTGTGAAGTGACGGCGAAGTGACGTGGATGGATGGAAAGCTGAAACGGGGCTGTTTCAGCTTTCCATTCCTTCACGTCGCTTCGCCGCTAGATCCTGTGGCAGCAAACATGCTTTGGGGGTTTGGCTGGGGGGGAGAAGAAGTAGGACCTTCCTAACTCTCTCCCCCCTAGCCAACCCCCCAAAGCATGTTTGCTGCCACAGGATTTAGCGGCGAAGTGACATGGATGGATGGAAAGCTGAAACGGGGCTGTTTCAGCTTTCCATTCCTTCACGTCCCTTCGCCGCTAGATCCTGTGGCAGCAAACATGCTTTGGGGGTTTGGCTGGGGGGGAGAAGAAGTAGGACCTTCCTAACTCTCTCCCCCCTAGCCAACCCCCCAAAGCATGTTTGCTGCCACAGGATTTAGCGGGAAAGAGAAGAATGGAGAGAGAGCCGCGTGTGTGTTGCGGCTCTCTCAGGCTGCTCCGCCCGGGATGGGGATCCTTTGGAGGGGCGCACGGGAAGGGCTTAAGCCGCCGCCTTTTCCCTTCCCCTTCGGAGCCCGAGAGGTGAAAAGAGAAGCCGCCGCCTTTTCCCTTCCCCTTCGGAGCCCGAGAGGTGGAAAGAGAAGCCGCCGCCTTTTCCCTTCCCCTTCGGAGCCCAAGAGGGGGAAAGAGAAGAATGGAGAGAGAGCCGCGCGTGTGTCGGTGTGTCGCGGCTCTCTCTCCATTCTTCTCTTTCCCCCTCTCAGGCTCCGAAGGGGAAGGGAAAAGGCGGCGGCTTAAGCCCTTCCCGTGCGCCCCTCCGGAGGATCCCCATCCCGGGCGGAGCAGCCTGAGAGAGCCGCAACACACCGACACACGCGCGGCTCTCTCTCCATTCTTCTCTTTCCCCGGATCGCTTGCTTTCCCAGGCAGCCGGCTTGCTGGCCGGGGAAGCAAGCGATCCGGGGAAAGAGAAGAATGGAGAGAGAGCCGCGCGTGTGTCGGTGTGTTGCGGCTCTCTCAGGCTGCTCCGCCCGGGATGGGGATCCTCCGGAGGTTTTAAAAGATCGCAGCCAGGTTGGGGGCTCGGGGGTTGCTAGAAAGCTCCCCCAGGCGGGCTGCGATCTTTTCAAACAGGCGCACCGCCTCTCCGCTGACTCCTGGCGAACTTCCCGGCTTTAGGAGTCAGCGGAGAGGCGATGCGCATGTTTGAAAAGATCGCAGCCGGCCTGGGGGAGCTTTCTAGCAACCCCCGAGCCCAGGTTGGGGGTTCGGGGGGGTGCTGGAAATGTCGGGGGCGCACGGGCGGTTGCGCGCGCTCCCGATCTCCCTGCTAGGCCCCTCGGAATTAAAAAAAACAAAAGGCTTTGCCGGCGACAGTCCCCCTACCACCGTTCGGATCCCCCCACCTCCAAGCAGAAGCCAAGGACCCCCAGAGTGGGGCGGCAGGGGAGGCGAACGCCTCTCCGCTTACCAAGTGCCGGGATATGAGCCGAGAGGAGCCGGGCGCTGGCTTGCCTTCCTTCCTTCCAGCGTCTTCGGAAGCTGCCGAAAGCGTCAGGGGGGCGCGGCTCCTCTCGGCTCGTATCCCGGATGTGAGCTCGGGAGGCGAACAAAAATGTCGCTCCCTTCCAAGCTCTTATCTCGAGTAGCTCGTACGTAGAGCTGCTCGTATGTTGAGGTTCCACTGTAGTTTGGCAGACGAGAATTGCTATTTCTGCATCTATTAATGCTATATGAGGTATTGAAGAATATAGTATATTTTTATTTTCTACCAATTAAACAGTGACTCCATATTTTATAGCTTAGTTTCACAATACTTGAATGTCTAACTCTTTAGTTTTGTTTTTGCCAACCACAAAATATATAAATAATCTATTGCTTTCCTTATGTAAGATCTCTTTCACTTTTTTATGTTCTCTACTTAAGCATAAGCTGTTTTACTCAATACAAGTGAGCTGAATTTTAGCTTTATTGTCAGAGAAGGTAAGGAAGAAGTAATTGGGGATTAATCCAATCTACAAACTACTGCCTTGGAACTAGAGCTAGCATTTGTAAAAACTTTGGACCTGTTTTTAATTGTCATTCCCTCACCTCCATTCCAACACCAGCTATGTTTAACAACTTGCCCAGCGAAGAATCCCATTAAATTCAGATTTTTGAAAAACACTTATGTAGAACATTGTTTGATCTTAATAAAGGTAGTTTTTGTTATTGTTTTCCTGGTTATAAGTTTATCTTTAATTACCTGAGGTCCTGTTGCTAAGGAAGATATTTATTCACAAAAATGAATCAGTACCTGTAACTGTGATACTTCCTGTTGAAAAAATCTGTAAAGTAGCTCTAAGTGTTTTTATTCTGTAACACACTGCAGGATGAAGTTCTGGTTCATAACTAGGAAATAAATAAATGAAACATATTTCAAAAATAAATCCCAATATAAAAACATAAAATAATTTTAATTTGTTCTATTCAAATTAAAACAGTTTCAATTTGTATCATATAATAATACTGTTAAATTGCACTATACCTGGCATGGGGTCGGTTGTTTTTTGTAAATTCTGGCAATCTGACTTCAAACGGCATGTTGCATACTGCTAAAACATTGACAACTTTAAAATCTGTAAAAATCACCTTTTTGAAGGAGAAAGAACATGTGGAGATAGACACATTAGAACACTTTTAAAACTTAAATAAAGGTGTTATATACATTTTGCCTCATTTCAAAGAAGCCACCAGTTGCTTCCTGTAACTATGGCTAGAAGGTGCTTTTTAGCAAGAGATATTTGAAAAAAGAAGTTAACATATTTTAGTCAACAGAAAATTATTTCAGTATAATTCAATTAAGTTGATGTAATGGCAATCAAGAATTACAAATATTCCCAAAAACTGAGAAATATGCTGTAGTTGTCCTTTTGATCATATTCCTGTTTCACAGCAAACAAATCTTCATTAGAAAATACTGAATTTGCAGCTATCTTTTTAAAAAGAGTGATTGTATTTTCCAATTTTGCTTTTAGAAATATTTAATTTACCTTGGCTAAAAAGAATTAAGGTACCAAACTTTTTAAGAGAGCTGCTTGAAAGCAGTTTCTGGCAGAAGCCATATGGAAAATCCATGTGTTTCAATTCTAATAATTAATGCAAAATTTAATGTCTATTTGTTTATTCCTATATATAAGAACATGACAATATATAAACCGGCACTAACCAAATATTGGAATAGAGTGAGGGAACATCTGCAAAGAGCATCATTTACATCAATGTTTCTCAACCTCAGTGACTTTAAACTCAACTCTCAAAACTCTTTCAATTAGCTGGGAGTTGAAATCCACACATCTTAAAAGATGATGAGATTGAGAAACATTGATTTAGATTATTTTTTAAGACAAGCTACATTGTCAGGAGAAGTGCCCACTACTGCCTACTGCACTTTGTGAAAGAATGCATTTTGCTTCTTAAAACACATACACACTGCTGCATCCACACATACAATGCAACTGATATCTGAATTCTATGATTAAATTCTATTTACTAGCCATGCCTCCACTTTGAATTATATACTGTCAAATTGAACACACTGTTATTTAATTGCAGATAAAGTATACAGTGAACCCTCGATCATCGCGAGGGTTCCGTTCCAGGACCCCAAGCGATGATCGATTTTTCGCGAAGTAGCGGTGCGGAAGTAAAAACACCATCTGCGCATGTGCAGATGGTGTTTTTACTTCCACCGCCGCCTGCGCGTTGCTGGGGCCGCTCCCCAGCTGGGGAGCGGATCTGGGGTTTCCCCAAGCGCGCGCGCGTTGCTGGGGCCGCTCCCCAGCTGGGGAGCGGATCTGGGGTTTCCCCAAGCGCGCGCGCGTTGCTGGGGCCGCTCCCCAGCTGGGGAGCGAAGCCGGGGGTTCTCCAAGCGCGCGCGCGTTGCTGGGGCCGCTCCCCAGCTGGGGAGCGGATCTGGGGTTTCCCCAAGCGCGCGCGCGTTGCTGGGGCCGCTTCCCAGCTGGGGAGCGGCCCCAGCAACGCGCGCGCGCTTGGAGAAACCCCGGCTCCGCTCCCCAGCTGGGGAGCGGCCCCAGCAACGCGCGCGCGCTTGGGGAAACCCCAGATCCGCTCAGCTGGGAAGCGGAGCTAGGCTGCCCCAAGCTCGCGCGCGCCGCCCGCCCGCCCACGCTGTTGCCGGCTCCGCTTCCCAGCTGGGAAGCGGAGCTAGGCTGCCCCAAGCTCGCGCGCGCCGCCCGCCCGCCCACGCTGTTGCCGGCTAGGCTGCCCCAAGCTCGCGCGCGCCGCCCGCCCGCCCACCCACGCTGTTGCCGGCTCCGCTTCCCAGCTGGGAAGCGGAGCTAGGCTGCCCCAAGCTCGCGCTCCAGCCCACCGCCGCTGGGGTCTTACCGGGGCAAGAGGGGGAAGACCCAGGGAAGCCTCTGCCCGGCGGGGAAACTCCACCATCTACGCATGCGTGGAAGGGCACGCATGCGCAGATGGTGGAGTTTACTTCCGGGTTGAAAACTAGCGAAATAGCCCTTTCGCGATCCTTGAGGACGCGAAACTCGAGGGTTCACTGTATACCCTCTTTCCTTTTAATAAACTACTTCTTTATATTTGGATTTATAATTGGTAGTCTGAAGGGGTAGTTGAGAAAACATTGTATAATTGACATTTTAGCCAAATTATGACATACTAATATAATAATAATAACCCACAGAGACAGAATAAACAGAATAGGGAATGTAGAGGTGGGGGAAAACTTGCTCTTAGCACTGAGTTTTTGCAGAGAATGTATGTAGAGCCGTGATACTTTTTGCGTTCTGTTCCTTACAAAAGAACCTGGTTTCTTTTTATAGTAAAGGACGTGATAGCAGTCTACAGGTACTTGAGGGGTTGCCACAGAGAGGAGGGGGTCATGCTGTTTTCCAGGGTACCAGAGGGCCAGACGAGGAACTATGGTTGGAAGCTGACCAAGGAGAGATTCAACCTAGAAATAAGGAAGAACTTCCTGACGGTCAGAACAATCAACCAGTGGAACGGCCTGCCAGCAGAGGTTGTGAACTCCCCAACTTAGAGGTTGTGAACTCCCCAACTTTGGACATTTTCAAGAGGAGATTGGACTGTCACTTGGCTGGGGTGCTGTAGGATTTCCCGCTTATGCAGGAGGTTGGACTTGATGACCTGCAAGGTCTCTTTCAACTTGAATGAATGAATGAATGAATGAAGGATATAAGCATTTTTTTGCAATGACTCAGCTGATGAAACGTTCCTTTTCAAAGGAATTGATGAAAAGGAAGAAAAAAACCATTTTGACCCTATTTTATTTTGTGGTGTTTTGCCTGGAACGAACAGGATTCATCAGAGAGGAAAAGGGTTTTAATTGCTAGCGAGTATAATCAGTTGAGTTTCTAGAAACTGACCCAATAAGAAAAATCTCTGAATAAAAACAAGAAGAAGAGAGGTGTCACAATTAGCTAATAATTCAAAATATATTTATTTCAGTATAAAAATTACCTGAAAACCTAGTTTCTGCAAACTACGGGCTAGTCGTCTGGCACCAAATTTTGCTTCTTCTTCACTAGAGTTCAAAACAAACAATTAAACAAACAACCAGTTAAGGGATTATGCAATTAAGTATTACTAGTACATAAATAATTTCATTAAAAAGCAATAAAATATAGATTAAGTATACCTTGTAGCTCCCGTGCAAATTACTTTCCCTGAGGACCAAATGGTTGCTGTAATCCTGGGTTTCCTAAGCTTCATTAATACTTTCTGAAATCAATCAGGGAAAAATAAGATGAAAAACCTACCAAAAGATCTAAATGCTATCATTTAGAAAGATTCAAGCATATAGTTTTTTTTTGTTTTTGAAACAATGAACTCCAATAAAAAGGCAAGATTTTAAGCATTTATTTTATATTACAGCTGACAAGATAACTGTTGAAATCTAATGCAACAAAAGGATACTAGGCTAAGGAAGCCTATGATAAAAGTGTTATCTTCATTTTCAACTTTTAGATAAGCCAGTATATATACCACAGTAAAAACCAAAAAAAGTCTGAACATGAACACAATAACAAATTTTCTCCCTTTCTCTAAGTATTTTAATCAAAATTGTTTCAGCTCTCGTATCTTCTGCAGTTAATTCTTATTACTATAGTTGTTCGGGCATGATGTTTTACTAACAAAACAATATTTATTTGCTAGCAAGTTGCACATTACGGGTTACTTGTGGACAGAATATTAATTATATAAGCAATTTGCATGAAAAAAGTATCAGCTATATAAATGTATAATATTTATCAACCTGAATTTTTTAAACTTTGCAGAAATTATTATGGTATATTTCAGAAATTCAATTCTGAAGCCAATATAAACAAATTGTGGCTAAAATCCCTGTTTTAGGTATTTTCCCCATGCTGCCATTTCATTTCTCATCTGGTCAGTTTAAAACAGTTAACAAAATTAAAAAATTAAAAAACACATTTCATAATATTAAAATCAACATCTGTTTCAACTAGAAGAGCAACAACACCATTTATAAATAAATGCATCTATTAGCTTTTCAGAATGCTCGCACTAATGGTGCTGATGTAACCCAGATAGCAAGTTACTCCATATGTGTGGAACTCCTATAGAAAAAACTGTCTCTCTTATTTTAACCACTCAGTTTATCTCCATTAAGTATGCCAAGAGAGCCTTCACTCCTGTTCCTGTAATGGAGCAGATTGATAAAACGAAGACACTCCTTCAAGCAATTTGGTTAAAATACTGAAGGTTTTAAGGGTAAGAACTAGCACAATGATTTTGTTTTTACTATATATACTACAAGTGTACAAAACATCTCAAATCTGAAACAGATTGGTCAAGTTTGATATACTGCTGGTGGCATTAAAACTCACCATTCCAAGTATTCTAATATTCTTCTGATTATGGCTGTTGGAACACTTTTGGTAAGATTGGCTTTTGAGCTTGAAATATTACATAAACATTTTTGTTCACTTGTTATGCAAGCAATGCAACAATTAAAATCTGAGAACCCATATCACAATAAACTAACACAATCTAAAAAGGCCTGGCTGTAGAGGAATTTTTTTTACAGAGTCATTAGTAAAGACATAAATTGTAAAAGGGTTTCCTAACCTAAGGCCATACTAAGTTTTCCAAAATTCAATTGTCAAGCACTCGGGAGAGTAGCTTCAGTGTTATTCCATAATTTGAGAATAACACTGAAGATACTCTCCTGAGTGCTTGACAATTGAATTTTGGAAAACTTAGTATGGCCTTAGGAAACCCTTTTACAATTTATGTCTTTACTAATGACACTGTAAAAAAAATTCATCTGTATTACCAAATAAATTATCTAAAATGTTTTGTTCTGTAGAGCTCTTTATAGTTTCCAATATCCATGAAAGCATTCTAAAATTACAATGCTACTTACCCCAACATCACGCTTGTATATCACATTTGCTCCCTCCAAAGCAATCTTTCGCAAATTTAAATGACATCTTGTTCGGAAAACACAGACCACATTTGTGATTAAAATATCCAATGCAACATCACTCTCTGCATCCATTGGGGTGATTTAAAACACAGATTCCCAGCACCATACCATGAAAGAGCACATCCTGAGGGTAAGATACATTAAACAGATATTAAAAAGTATAACAGTATGTTATAACTCCCAAAATGAAGTCCTAATTTGAAATACAGCATCTTCCCAATAGACCAAGGGTGTCAAACTCAAGGCCTGGGAATCGGATCCGGCCCACGCGGTGTTCAGATGTGGCCTCTGCAGGACCGCCCTGGAAGCAGCAAAGGACTGGCCAATGGTGCCTCTGCTAGCAAAAATGTTTTCACTGCTGTTTTCACTGGCGGAAGGTTACAGGAAACTGTTACAACCCAAGAGCTTGGGAGCCCGTTTTCACTAGCAGAGCACTCGGGCCACCACAGATGCCGAGACAACTGACCACGCCCACTCCATTCCCCCACCCCGGTCAAACACAATCCTGATCCGGCCTTCAGTCCTTGGAGTGGGGCGGCATACAAATCTAATAAATTATTATTATTATTCAATAAAACCGAGTTTGACACTCCTGAGTAGACAAATGATGTGTGTGTATACGTTTAAATGATTTGATTAGAATTTTTTTAGAACAGTTTGATCGAAGGACATTGATATCCTTTTAATGTGTAGATATGAAAGTTAATGTGAATTTTAGCCAACCAAAACTGTTTAACATACCATAATTTCCAAAATACAGTACTTTCAAATAACAAGATTAACCCTGGAATTATTTTATTAATATTGCAATTTTCCAGAGCTTTTTCAATCTTTGTGTTATTACAATTGTTTGAAATTATTATTGCTTCACTAATACTTTTCATTTCATTAATTGGTTTAATGCATTTTTGAAAATAATGTATCAAATTAATTTAAACCAATCTAGACATTGCTAAACATAAATAATTTTCACAATAAATCATTTTCTGTGTTAGTTAGATATAAATCTATTTTCAACATTCTCGAAAAAAAAGTTTTGTTTCCTTCAGATTCACCTTTTACTTATATTCATGCAAATTTTTTCAGGTGTATCATCACCAGTCTTAAAAAACTTTCCCAGCTAAGACAAACATGTTCCTTAGTCATTTAGACTAGGGAAATTACAATCCTGAATTTATACTGTTTCCATGTAATAAGAATCTGAGAGACACAAACCTAACTGGCTTATTAATGATTTTCTGCCTCCTGTGAACATGGTGGCAGAGAGAAATAGTGTGAAATTCAGTTTTTCTATGCAATATGGTCTTTTAAATTATTAAATATACTGCTCAAAAAAGTAAAGGGAACACTCAAATAACACATCCTAGATCTGAATGAATGAAATATTCTCATTGAATACTTTCTTCTATACAAAGTTGAATGTGCACAATAGCATGTGGAATTGATTGTCAATCAGTGTTGCTTCCTAAGTTTGATTTCACAGAGGTTTGATTTACTTGGAGTTATATTGTGTTGTTTAAGTGTTCCCTTTATTTTTTGAGCAATGCACATTCTATTAAACTGTAAAATGTATATTTTTGTTCTTTTATGCAGAATAAATTATACCATTGCATTTGGACTTAATTCGAGCTTGTTCATAGTGATACGGCATCATGCCCAAAGTTACAGCATAGCAAAAATGCAGATGTAAGGAATGGAAATTGGAATTGCATTAACTTTTTCTTCCAGAATGGGTGAGATTTACTGATTAAGAAATTCTTTTAAATCATCATTGAAAAATCTGAAAGCATTCCAAAATGAACTCAAATTAACACCGTAATCTACATTCTTTAAAGTTATCCACCTTCAATGGAATTGAATTTCTAACAATTATTTTTCAGCCATTAAGATCTGTGTAAATGAAGTCTCAGGTGTCTGAATTAATGAAATGTTTAACTATTCCTTAACTAGCTGACCTTAAATTATAAACAAAAATGAAGTGAAAAATGATTACTTGAATTTCTGAAATCTAATACCTATCACCCTTAGCCAATACTAAGAACAGGCAATTCAGTAACAATTGATGGTTCTCACAGTATTCACACCTTTCTTTCAGCTCAAAATTTCAAGATTCAAAACTAAGAAAGAGACCATCTGGTAGTTCAAGATAGCAGCTGGGGAACTGAGAGGGAAAAAATAATATAAATCTTTTATTTGAGGAAAGGATAATACAGGAAACCTACACAAGTTCTGGATACCATTTCCTGAAAGTGCTTTCTGCAAGTTAGCAAGCAGCTGTCCGCTAAAAATATTATTTCATTTCCCACCAAATACAGCGATTTATTCCTGAGCTCAGATATGTGAGAACATATATACAACTTTCTTAATTATACACTCACTGATTCATAAAAAAATACTTCTACATTTTTTCTCTCATAGCTTTCAGAACTGCAGGTGGAAAAAGCATGTAATAAGAGCCAGTAATATTCAAAGGGATGGATGCTCTGAAACACGGGTCTCCAACCTTGGCAACTTTAAGACTTGTGGATTTCAACTCCCAGAATGAACTCCACAAGTCTTAAAGTTGCCATGGTTGGAGATCACTGGTCTAGAATACACAAAGTGTATTACTAAATTGCCTGTTCTTAGTACAGTATTGGCTAAGGATGATAGGTATTGGATTTCAAATATTACCCCCATCTTCCAATTAAGAATATTCATCACAGTTACTCTCTAATAATTTTCAAGGCTTGTGTATTAATTCTATTATAAAGGACTCTGATTATATGAGTTTCACTCCATTGGAGTTTCAAATGGGTTGATAGTGGCAAAATAGAATTCACTTGTTTTGTCCTATTGTCATTGCTGCAAGGGCCAATACTCAAGGAGTACAGGACAGAAGCAGTTGTGTAAACTCCCCTCCACATAGTACAACATCTCAGGGCTAGCAAGATTTTGTTGTACTGTATATCCACCCCATCTAGCTCTAATTTTTAATATTGCATTACAGTTTAATTGCTGTAGAGATAACAAGGGTTCAAGAAAAGGTGAAAAAATGCAAGTCACCTAATGAGGCATTATTTCAAGTTTACAATGTTATTTGAGGGAGAAATTATTTGAATGAAAGATATAAACTTCAATGTACAATTCCAGAATACCTCAAATTTTGTCTTTTTACAATAAAGTATATGGGAGAAGGTGACTAATATTGGAGAAAAACTTTCTTGCATTCTAAGAGATCCAATAAGAAGGAAAATAGAGCTCCTAAAAATGGGAATCCTAGATTTATGAAAGGGGTAAAAGGTCTTTCCAGAGCAGCTCTTCTACAATACACCCATGTGTTTTCTAGAATATGGCATTTCTCAACCTGAAACTCATTTTAATTCATTCAGTTTTCCCATCCTGTTCTATGGACTTCTGATTCAATTGTTGGTTGGTTTTCTGAGATGGGGGTGGGGTGTAGATAATGCTATTTTGCACTTCTATTTCAATTATGCTTTTCTGAGTGATTAAGATTATCAATTATAATGAAATTAATAATCTGCTTTTTAATATGCTTTCTCAGAAACAAAGGAGTTGAAAACAAGTAAACAATAAAACCAAGCAGGCAGATAGCTACAGTGGCCTATTAAACATTGCTAGAGTACAAAAGCAGGAATTTAAATTCACTATTCAGACTTCTGAAATGCTGCCGCAAAAAGGGAGGGGGGGGGGGAAACCCAATTCAAAATACAACAAATATCTGGTTTCTCAGTCAAAAAGGCTGTCTCAGGTTACCATCCATGTAACTTCAAATGGCAAGGGGACTCAAAAGACAATGGATGAAAATTGCAGGATGCAAGAAACATTGAACCTATTGAACGATGTGTTGGTGCAGAATAAACACGTTGCTACCTAAATGATGAGACGGTTCCTCTCATGGCAGGTTACCTAACAGCTGTATTTTCTATAAACTGGAGTTTCTTTAGAAATCCTGCATATTGTCACATTACAATAGAGAACCGTCTAGAGAAGTTACTACAATAGAATAGAATAGAAATAGAATTTTTAATTGGCCAAGTATGATACAAGGAACTTGTCTTTGGTGCATCTGCCTAGAAGTACAAATAATAAATAGGTACATAAATAATAAATACGTAAAGGAAATAGGAGTAAGAATAGGATAAAGATAGAATAGAATAGAAGAATAGAATTCTTTATTGGCCAGGTATGATTGGATACACAAGGAATTTGTCTTTAGTGCATCTATCTATAAGTACAAATAATAAATAAGTACATAAATAATAAATAAGTACAGGAATAGGAGTAAGAATAGGATAAAGATAGAATAGAAGAATATAATTCTTTATTGGCCAGGTATGATTGGATACACAAGGAATTTGTCTTTGGTGCATCTATCTATAAGTACAAATAATAAATAAGTACATAAATAATAAATAAGTACAGGAATAGGAGTAAGAATAGGATAAAGATAGAATAGAAGAATATAATTCTTTATTGGCCAGGTATGATTGGATACACAAGGAATTTGTCTTTAGTGCATCTATCTATAAGTACAAATAATAAATAAGTACATAAATAATAAATAAGTAAAGGAATAGGAGTAAGAATAGGATAAAGATAGAATTCTTTATTGGCCAGGTATGATTGGACACACAAGGAATTTGTCTTTGGTGCATCTGCCTATAGTCTTCGGAGAAGGGTAGCATACAAATCTAACAAATAAATCATTGTTAATATTAATATGATAATGATAATGATAATAATAATGATAATATAGAATTCTTTATTGGCCAAGTGTGATTGGACACACAAGGAATTTGTCTTTGGTACATATGCTTGTTAGACAGCTATATCCAAACTCTATTTAAAGGCGTTATTTTAGAAAAGCCTCTGGTAGAAATCTAGGATGCAGGGCATTATGAAACCATTTTGCTCCTAAGTAACAGAGAGATAAGCCCGGGTCTTTGGTAGAGTCAGCCCTAACGAGGACCAGAACTGGATCCCTGAGCGGATCCATTTCACTTTCCGCCTCCAGGAGAGCATCACCCCTGGACTACGAACAATAAGAGCAACGGGGTGAAGGAAAAGGACGGCCTTCAGCTTATTTACTTTTTTTCAATGAACGTTGAGTCACCGAGGTTGCCAGGAGACCGAGCAGTGCCTGCGGAGGACGCTGTTTCCTGCTCCTGCTGCTGCTGCTGGCTCCTTCCCAGGGAAGGACGAAGGCGGCAGCCATTCGCAAACCCCGTTAAGCGTTGCAGATTTCTGGCGCTCTCGTCGCCCTTGCCAGCATGGCTGTGTTCCTTCCTCCCCCCCTCCCAACAATTGCCACTACCACCACCACCCTCAAAAAAAGGAGCACACTGCGTTGAAGGGAGCCTGGCTTTTGGCGTTGCATTCTCCCTTCCCCGCAGCTGAAGCGGGGAAGGAAGATGGGAGAAACCTTCTGGAGCAGATGCGGAGGGAGGGAGGAAAGGAAAGGAAAAGGGGGGGGGGACGTAGCAGCCTCCGCTTTTGCACCCGAACCCAAACTCTTCTTCGGCCATCCTGGGAGCAGAAGCTCTCCTTCCTCTCCCCCCCCCCCCCCCCGACACTTAAGCTCTTCCTCCATCTCAAGAGGCCAGACGGAAAGAGAGAGGGAGGGGGAGGGAGAAACCCACCCCGGCACTTCTGATCCCCCACTTTTCCCGTAGGCTCGCGCGCAACTGTTCGCGGCGCGCGCGAGAGAGCGAGACCGTTACGGACGTACAGTGGGCCCCCGACGGCCTTTCCGCCTCTCCTTCTGGGCTCGACGGGCTTCCCGACCAGAAACCGGGCCGCTAAGCGACCCGCAGACGTTCGCCAACCGCCGCCGCTGTTTCTCCCGACGGTTCCGGGTTTCCAGGCCGCCGAATCCCCGCGACACAATAAAACATCACAAAGCGCGCGAATACCATAGACGGCGGCCCCATCGCCGCTGCCTAGAGAGGCCGCCGGATGTTCTCCGCGAGTACACGGTCCTTCCGGTTTTAAGGGTCTTTTTCTCCCCCCCCCCCAGCTTAACTTTGTTCGAGAGGCTTAAGTCTGACGCTTCCAATGCAAATCGAGAAGGGGGAGGGCGTGGTCAGGGAAGAGCGATCGCGTCCCCCCTCCGCGCCCCGCCCTCGGAACTTTCCCGCCTGATTTCTTCAGCAGGCGGACGTAGCTGAAGGCTAGTAGTTTTAAAATTGGCTGTCGCTAGATGACAGCAGAATTCAGAGTTTTAGGTCTGCCGTCTAAGCACTTATCCAAGTTTTTAATATAACTCCCCTTCTGGAAATAAGAAGCAATATTTCTCTTTTTTCCTTTTCCTTCTTTCCTGCCCCATTTCAGTAATAATTATAACATCTTAAAGAAACTGGAGTTTTCAGAATTAAGAGTTATCCATGAAACATGATTTGCAGCATATATTTCCATTTGAACATTTATTTTCCTCCAAATATTCTCTGTATGGGGAACTGTGTAACTATAATAAATGCCTCATCTAAAAACATTTTTTTTACATCTGTTGGATTGTGGATTGCATTGTATTAAATACAGCATGTGGACATTAGTTTTGATTGAAAAACATTTTGAATGTATATAAGTTTTAAAAATACTGTACAATGTTAGGGAAAACTAATTTTAATTTCCCTCCGTGGGATGGTTTGTTTATGTGATAGAAAAATATACAAAGTATGAGTGCTACCCTGTGGCATTTAAAAAGAAAGCAACTGAAGAAATATTTAACCCTGCTGTTCTGTTTAAGAAAAGTAACAAATCTTCTGTTCCCGGGTCACCCTGACCCGGACCGAAAACTCTTCATTTGCAGTGCTTATGTTTGGTCTTTTTGAAAGCTTTTTTCACTTGGAAAGTAGTCTGAACATTTCTGCACACAATGATATGAAAATTGAAATGAAAAAAGTAAATCTTATTGGTTTATTTTGCGGATATAATGCATGCCCCCCCCCGTTTTTGTGAATTTTTTTTCAATTTATGGATAGTTTTGCTTGAAAAATGCATTCTATTTTACTAAAGTTGGTATGGGATTGGTAGCTTGAACATTTCTGAACATAATGATATGAAAATTGAACTGGAAAAATTGATGC
Organism: Erythrolamprus reginae; assembly: GCF_031021105.1. NCBI lineage: Eukaryota > Metazoa > Chordata > Lepidosauria > Squamata > Dipsadidae > Erythrolamprus > Erythrolamprus reginae. Next base: position 312,659,571 of record NC_091950.1, on the reverse strand, counting down.
ATATTGGTTTATTTTGTTGATGAAATGCACGCCCCCCCCCCGTTTTTTTTAAATAGTCTTCACTTTATGGATAGTTTTGCTAGTAAAATACATTCTATTTTACTAAAGTTGGTGTGAGATTGGTAGCTTGAACATTTCTGAACATAATGATATGAAAATTGAACTGGAAAAATTGATGCATATTGGTTTATTTTGCACATAAATGTATGCCTCCCCCCGTGTTCAATTATTTCAATTTATATAAAAATTATGCTGTTAATTTCAAACTTACATACTTTTTTTTAGTAAAATGGATTTGTTTCATAAAATTAGTTCTCTGGCTACAATGTGGTTGATTTTCAAAAGGATATTCCAAATATTTCTAGACAAATATGTACAAACAGTGACAATAATGGCACATAGCAAGGCCGGGGGTGGGGGGTGGCCCTTTTGTGGCAAAAATAAACCAATAAGAACCATTTTTTTCAGTTCATTTATATTTTTCTTATATTCAGAAATGTTCAATTTAGTATATCAAACCTTTTGGGGGAAAATTCCTTAGGGATTTGTAGCCTTAAAAAATAGAAATTGACACGAAATTAAAAAAGGATGGGGGGAGGGGCTTTTTGATCAAAATAAAAATGTAAGTCTCAATTTTTCCAGTTCAATTTTCATATCATTATGTTCATAAATGTTCAAACTAGTTTTCCAGTTGAAAAAGTTTTCAAAAAGATCAAATTCAAGTACCTAAAAAAATTATTTTTGGTCCGGTCATATACGAACAGAAACAGACTCGAAGTTATGATTTTTTGTTGCCCAGAAAACAATTAGCCACCACCCCAAAAATATTTTTTGATGATCAGCATTGTTAAATTGAGTAAATGAATGCCTAAGATTTTAAAGAATATTTCGGATTTGGAGCATAAAAAAATAAAAAGTGAAAATGGTTGCAAGCAGCCGAGGGGGGGGGGGCTTATTTCTGATATTAAAAAACCAATAAGAATCATTTTTTTCAGTTCCTTTATATTTTTCTTATATTCAGAAATGTTCAAGCTAACAATCCCACACCAACTTTAGTAAAATAGAATGCATTTTGCAAGCAAAACTATCCATAAATTGAAAAAAAATTCACAAAAACGGGGGGGGGGCGTGCATTATATCCGCAAAATAAACCAATAAGATTTACTTTTTTCATTTCAATTTTCATATCATTGTGTGCAGAAATGTTCAGACTACTTTCCAAGTGAAAAAAGCTTTCAAAAAGACCAAACATAAGCACTGCAAATGAAGAGTTTTCGGTCCGGGTCAGGGTGACCCGGGAACAGAAGATTTGTAACTTTTTTTGCCCAGCAAAAACTAAGCCCCCCACCCCCCAAAAAAAATTCTCATAGAGAGAACCCCTGAAATGATGAAAAGTCATGAAATTTCAAGTTTCAGATATGCAGGGAAATTTTTTTTACAGGGACTCAAACTTGGCTTCGGGTCGCATACGACCCGAACAGAACAGCAGGTTAAATGTTTATCTTTTTAAATTCTTGGAGAAGACACCATATGCTACAGATCCTAAAGTTGGTACAATTTACTTTTGATTTTTTTTCCAAGTTAGAATATTTTTCTGCATTTTTCTTTATAATACCTCTATTAGGTTTTGATATCATGTTGAAATATTAACATATACAGTACATCAAACAAAATTAACAAGGGTGACCTCTAGCTTCCTTTTAAGACAGAGATAGTAGCAATATAACCACCTCTCTCTTAAGTTTTGCCCTTTTTCATAAACATTTTGGTAAATATTCAATCATAGCAGTGAGTACGAAAAGAAATCTACAGTATATTCAATTCATATAAAAAATGTTTTGTTACATTTGTTGTAATTTCTGCAGATAAAATTATGTCTCTTAAATGTCTATGTGGCAAAAGTATAATTAGTAGTAATGTTTGCATGTTGCTTCATTTCTAATTCCGCAGTTGTTAGATAAACAAGCCTTTAATGGGTGAAGACTGGCTTCCTGCTTCAGCTGTGAAATTTACAAGGATTTCTGCAGATCACTCACGAGATTTGAAATGCTTCTATGCCCTTTCGAACTTTCATGTTTTCTTTCTTGGTGCCCTACTGTATCCTGACCCTAAAGCAGAGATGGAAGATTATTTTTCTGTTGAAGTTGTTTTCTCTGTGAGGGGATGGTAAAGCCTGTACCAAAATTAGATAAGATGTCCTTCCCCTATTTCTTTTTTTCTACTTTTTCCTCTATGCAAGCAGACTTTTGGTGAAAGTATATTCTTGCCAAGTTTGAAACAAACACTACCAGACAATTGTCCCATGCCATCCATCATTCTGTCCGTTTTAGTCTCCTCCCCCCCCCTCTGTTTCCATCTCTCTGCCCAACAAGTAAATTGAAAATCAGTTTCTTACTCCATTTCACCTATAGTTGATAAATATTTTAATGCTGTGACTTCTTCTAGCTTTTGACTATCAAAATCCTAGCCAATGAACTTGGAGAGACAATGCACACGCTTCCGATATTAGATTGCAACTCTTAGTAGCTAGTCCTCATCACTAACTGATAGATAGGACTGATTGGAGCTTGGAAGGAAACTCTTAACATAAGGATCTTGCTGTATATTCAACATTTATTTATTAATTTAAAACATTTATATAGCCACCCATCATATAACAAATTCTGGGCAGTTCTCAATTAAAAAATAAAATAATATAACCATATTAAAACTTTTAAAATCAAGTACTGTACATAAAAACAAAAATCTGGTGGAAGTCAAGTTTCCATTGAGCAATCACCCCATTTTATCAGAGGGCCTGGGGGGAAAAGTTAGATCTTCATTGTTTTATGGAAGTTGAGGATGGTGGAGGCCTGCCGAACTTTAGGGAAGGGGTGTTTAGAAGGAGGTTCCACGGGCAGAAGATAACAATGTTAAAAGGAAGTTTAAAATGTTTTGGCACAAGTCTGTTGTCTGACCTTGCTGTTTAGTTCCCGGATGTTTCATTATCAAACTAGATAACATCTTCAGCGGGACATTCAAAAACCCACTGAAGATGTTACCTAGTTTGGTAATGAAATGTCTAGGAATTAAACAGCAAGCTTGGAGAACTGAACCACAAATATTCAACAATTTCTAATGTTTTAAATATATTTGAGAGCCATATTTATAGGATTCTTTTTCTTGTATGAAGACAACTATACCAAGACAAATACAGTTCGTTTAACCAACGTAAATTTCTATAAACCAACACTGGCTACTATTATGGTATTAAACTAAACTACTGAATTAAATACTGTGGCTTATCATATCAGACTAGGTTCCTGCAGTATGTTAAGCTAGAAACAAAGAAAGCTCATAATTTAGTGCCATGCATGAATGTGGTGTTTGTGTATTTGTGTGCAGATAGATGGGGACTTCTTTGGGATCAGTTATAAAGCCGGAGCCCAGATAAAAGGCGCAAAGAGTAACAGAATGCTAGAGGCATTTTTTGACGTATTGGGCATAGGTATTGATCTCTAGTACCCTGTTCACAAAATGAACTCTTAAATTGTCTTAATCATAATGAGATGAAAGGAGAGAGGGCAGTTGGTTGCAAATGCAAGCCATAGGTTCATTTTTTTAATTTGAAGGCCTGTGCCTCTGGTGTTGGTAACATCTAAGCAATATTTTCCTCACCACGGCTGTTGCAGTGTTTATTGGGTAAAAGGAAAATTAGGACATCTTAATTGTACTAATACAGAAGGTGACATTTTATTAGTCTTATTAATGACATTTTAGGTATTCTATTTCATCGGGTTCAGAGATGATTTTTTAAACGTTTTTGAGACTGTATCCCTTAAAATACATAATTTTAAAATACATACCATATAAAGAGTAATGATTTCCATGGAATAAAAATATCTCTGCCTAACTGGTACTAAAAGGATAATAAACTAGCTTACTAGGGAGGGCTTTCCTGAAAGACACTTGAAGAGAGTCCACTGCCAGGTCAGAGATACTTTCCCATTGATTAAACGTTTTTGAGACTGTATCCCTTAAAATACATCATTTTAAAATACATACCATATAAAGAGTAATGATTTCCAGGGAATAAAAATATCTCTGCCTAACTGGTACTAAAAGGATAATAAACTAGCTTACTAGGGAGGGCTTTCCTGAAAGACACTTGAAGAGAGTCCACTGCCAGGTCAGAGATACTTTTCCATTGATTAAACACAATTCATGAGAACTGGTTCTTAAATATTCACATACTAGAGCTCAAATCAAACTCCTATTTTCCTACTCTGCCTGACAAGTCAGGTTGTTCTAATTTGGCAACTTTAAAAAGTGTTGACTTTCAACTCTCAGAATTCTAATTTTCAAGTTTGAAAAACACTATTCTATTTACACAGAAAATTCTGTGAGGTTCATTAGTCACTCAGTGAAACATCTTTATGTTATGTTCATATTGTATTATCCCTTTTGGTAACTATCAATAAAGCTCTCCCACAGGGAGTTGGTAGAGCCACAAGCTGATAGCATGCTGAGTCATAATACTTTCAGAAGAGATGAGAATTTATTTATATAAATATATTTGTCGGACAATTATAGGATGGTAATTTGTATAAATATATTGGAAAAGTAATGATAAAAGACAATAGGGCAGTAGGACAGGGACAGTAGGCACAATGGTATGCTTATGCACGCCCCTTAGAAAGGAAGAGAGGTCAATTGTAGAGAATCTAAGATTAAAGGTGTTGGGGTTAGGAGTAGAAACCAGAGTCAGGTAGTGCATTCCAGGCATTGATTACTCTATTGCTGAAGTCCTATTTTTTGCAGTCTAGTTTAGAGGGCTGACATTTAGTTTAAATCTACTATGTGCTCATGTGTTGTTGCGGTTGAAGGTGAAGTAGTCACAGGAAGTATTTTGGTATAGGATTTTATGAACTGTAAAGTTGAAACGGAGGGGATGGAGTTGTAAATTGTCTAATCGAAGAATTTTGAGTCTGGCAGAATAAGATATTTTGTTGCGGGAAGAGGAGTGAAGGACTCTTCTTGTGAAATATTTCTGGACTCTCTCAATTATGTTGATGTCAGATATGCAATGTGAGTTACATACAGGTGAGCTGTATTCAAGGATTGGTCTGACAAATGTTTTGTATACAGTACTGTATTCTGATTAGCAGATCAGTGTTACCAGAGAAGAAGCTGTGAAGGACTAGGTTAACAACTCTTAAAGCTTTTTTGACAATGTTGTTACAATGGGCTCTAGAAAAGCATAAGATGAAACGCTAATAGGAAAGGAAGTAAAATAAATTCTTGGTGTCAGCAGAATTCCATATCTATGGCAGGAAAATGGAGAAGTATGTAGACTCAGGAATTTTTTTATTTAGGTTTATTTAAATAAAAAAGATAGAATACCAGCTAAATTTCTAGCTAAATATTGACTAAAGTTCTGTATTCCAAGAGATTATAGAACAGAAAATATTCCATACATACATACCTATAAATAAATGTTAATGTTAATATTAATAAATTCAGGGTAAGTAATCCTGAAAAGGAAACATATAAGCACTTTGATAATTTTGCTAAGAATTCTAGTTCCCCAGGGACAGCTCTATTTTTCAGGATAACAGGCAACAGAAAGCGGCCATTACAAAAAGAAAAATTATTGATTCATTGTTATGCTCTTGTATTGTCAAGCTGTAGGAGAGGCATCGGTGATTTTTCTGCCCTTAAAATATGAAATTCTAATACTGTATACTGTTTGCTTGAAATGAAATGCTTTGAATCAACCCTGTGGATGTCTTTTGGGCAGGGGTGGCTACTGCCTGGAGGTGGGGGGGGCTCAGTGTGGTAGTAAAAATTAAGCGCCATCCTGGAGCACCCAATTTGCACTGAAATACGTTGAAAGAAAATGCCGGGGCTTCTTGCATAAGCCACGCCCAGTGTGGTAGTAAAAATGTTGGTATCCCTTCATTGCTTTTGGGTCAATAAAATCATACCAGCCCGCACATCTTAACTGGGGATTAACTTTGTTGAAAAAGTGTTCTTAGATCACTGAACAATAAAGCTCTGAATATTATTTCATTTTAAATCAGGGTTTTTTCAAACTTGGCAACTTTAAGATTTGTGGATTTCTACTAAAGGAATTCCCCAATTGTCTGGGGGAATTAATTTCCACATTTCTTAAAGTTGCAACATTTGAAAAACACTGATTTAGAGGAACTCTGAGCACATGTTAGATGGGTTCAAACCTAATAAATAAGAAGACAAGCCTTTTGCTTTGATATAAAAAAGATAGTCCATTCCAATGATAAATTCAATTGTAGTTCTTGTCTTCCCCAATCTTAGAAAAGGCTCTGCACATGTTTGTTTATTGAATGTAGATTTCTTAAGTCATTGTGTAATTTTAAAAACATAACTGTTTTATAGTGGAAAAACTAAAGAGAGGGATAGATTTATTATATTGCATTATATAGGCAATTAGTATTAAATGGGGGAGGGGATCAGAAAAAATCAGGAATGTGTACAACTGTCTTTTGCTATACATTTGTTATCTCTTGTGTTACCTTCAGCATATTTAGAGAACATCATGTAAACATAAGTGAGATACAAACATTTCTCAGGCCAGGACCAAATTACATATGTTGTTAACAAGAGCTCCTTGTTAAGGAGGAGTTAAAGTTTGGGTAATAGGAAAGTTATTTTGGGTTAATCCTCTTCCATATGCCTTTGTCCCAATTCTAGTAAGGTCCAGGGTTACTATTATTTACAACATGATAGATTAAAAATGACATTAACTGAGTAATTAGACCCTAAGACTGCAGAGACCCCTCAGTACAGTGTTTTGTTTTTAATTTAAGACTAAATATTTTCATGTTGCAGATTTTATACAGATGAAATGTCACAAACATGAATGTGGGGCCTATGCAATTCTTTGTTTAAATTTCATTGAAAATGGGGAAAGAATGAAACTGCGCCTTTAGCATACATCTTGCACATAGTTCAGATAAGCTAATTACCACTTGGCACTCTTTAATGCTGCTTTATTCGTTCTCTTTATACTTATAAAATAGGGAGGGGGGGCAGGGACGACTGAGACCTTAGGTTAGGGGCCATATGGCTCACCCAGAGCCCTATACATGGGCCTCAGTGATTCTCCAAAAGCAGCGGCTGAACTATAGTTTTAACAAAATTGCAGGAGAAACATTAGTAAAGAATGTTTAATTATTTTTAGCAAGCTGGAAGGAGAATCATTAAATACATAAAGAGGACGATATATTCCAGTTAATATAATTTAATTAAATTCAGTTAAAATGCTGCCAAATATTGGTAACAGGAGAGACAAAAAATACAATACACGGAGAGTTATTGATACTGCATTTAATTATTTGGTGCACATTTCAGTTTGATTATCTTCGATCCGCTCACATTCTTGACTTTATTCTATCCATATTTTGGAATCTGGTGCTAGCCATTTGCCATAAAAACCTAATGGCAACTCTCTCCTGAAAAGACTATGGAATTTGGTTGCAGAAAAATCTTGGGGATTTCTAGCTTATTGCAAAACAGCATTAGCTGTCTTTAGATTTGCTGGTATTTTGTTTTCTTTACTCATTGAAGTAAGTATGCTTAATTATTTTAATATTAAAAAAAGATACTGTTGTTATGTCAGGTTAATTAAAACCAAGTACAGTATATATTAATATTTTAGACATATGTTTCTTACATAACCTATTAGTCATAATCTATAAAAGAATAACTTATATAATTATCTTAATACACCCAGCCACAATACGCCTTATAATTATTATGTATGGATATTAGAACCTAATTAATTCTGATGGGATGACATCACAGAAAAATTAATGATCAAGTCTGCCTCTGAAATTTGGTTGCAGAAAAATCTTGGGGATTTCTAGCTTATTGCAAAACAGCATTAGCTGTCTTTAGATGTGTGGTGTTTTTTTTGTTTTTTTTACTAAGTCTGCTACTCAGAAGTTAGTACTCTTGTGGGTCACACACCCATGCTTAAAAGAAAAATATTTATTTTCTTGTGGGTGATATATATGTGAGATTTCTATAATTTGCACAATATTCCAATGGATGTATTATGTGTTGTCTTGAGTTTTGTAAAGAAAAATCTGGAAAATGTGTCAGCTTCCGGCCTTAAGCTGTCTTTGTATCATGTCATTAAGAAAACTATTTCATGCATGTTGATAAGATGGTCCATTAAAACCTCTACAATAAACATGATTTTTAAGCTTACGCAAGACAGTTACATCTTGGATAAGGGATCTTAACCACATATTCCGAAAGTGCTGTGTTCCTTCTATAATTATATACATTTTAGTTAGGTTTGGGGTTTTTGTTTTGCAAATTTTGCAAAAGGGTAGGCTTGACTTTAGTGAAACTTTCCCTCATGGGAATGTTACTGTTCCCAAAAGGAATCCAGGTATCAAATTAAACAATATTATACACACATGCGCGCGCGCGCACACACACACACACACGAACGAATGTTTCATATGAACGAAACTGTGGAAATTTAAAGCCCCTCTGCTGGGAATAACAGTATAAATAACTGAAGACATTTTGTAAACAGTGCGGTCATAACCTTGAAACGTTAAACAGTTCTCTGGGATCTGGCGCATCAGCTGCTTCTGGACTGAGCTGCCTCAGAGGAAAGAGCCCAGCACTTCTGTTTATCTCTTCGCTTAATCTCTCAGAGAAACAGATCAGATCAATAGAAAGAATGATGTTTAAATTAAAGCCAGGGCACCACAAGAGTGTACAAGGCTAGAGTATCTTCCCATCCAAATTATTCCATCAGTATTTTAAAAATGTTCCTTAAGATACGCCACTGGATCCACCATCTTACCTGTTGGAAGGCTCTGGAGGGATAGGGTTCATGAAAAGGGGAATTATCTTTGCAACAAGGCTGTTTTTAAAGTTAGGTGCCCTACACTAAAGAAAAGAACTTATTTGAAAATATTCGTTTCCAGTAATATATTGCTTGAGTAATAACAAATTCCAGACAATTTGTTATCCAAATAGGGATGAGCAGTTACCTATCATCTGCAAAAGTAAAATGTACATGCATAACAAGTGTTTCCATAATAACTCCAAAATACTATGTAAAATGTATACAGCGGGCCTGGGGAACATTGAGCAGGATGGAGCCCATTAAATTGTATGATGTGTTGTCACTCGGGTAAAGGATGGGTTTTTTAATTTATTATATATGATTCCTTTGTTAGTTTTATGGTTTTAATGTGTTTTTATATTTTGGTAAGCCACCTTGTGTCACCATATTCAAATAGGCAGAAATATAAATCTCATAAATAAACAAACAAACAAAACAAGCAAACAATCATAAATAAATAAATTTAGCATATGTGTAGCCTTGCATCATCTGATTGATAAAACATTTGCAAATATGGCATATCTTACAGTTTTATTCAGCAGTCTATCAGGTGACAAGTTGAGACACCACTGTGATGGAATGCAAAGGTACCAGATGTTCTCCTTATAGACTTCAGCAATTCACAAAATGGATAGATAAGGGCTTGTAGTGGGAACCTGGTTTGCAACGTCCCATGGTCTGCATGGATGCACGTACATTTGCATTTGGAGATTTTCAAAATAGCCCAGCCAGCCCAAATTAGATGGTTAACGAAGACAATATGTTCATTTTAGTAAAACAGAAGACTTAGACTTACCTTCCCTTCAGTTTAAAGGACGTAGACCTGTAAAAAGATAAAGTCTGCGGAGAGGGGCGGCATACAAATCCAATAAATAATAATAATAAAGCTTGAACTTGTGGTCCTACAAAGAAATCATCTTGACTGCTTGATTAAACCAGGTAGTTTCATCTAAAGAGTATTTTGATTTACCAAAAAATCATATTTGTAAAATACAGACAAGAAATAAAAATTAAAATAAGCAAAAAAAAAAAGGTAAGACAACATCTGTTTGACTTTGAGGGATATAAATCACTGGGATCTGATGGATTATATCCCAGAGTTCTGAAGGAGCTGCCATTGTATCATCTTTAAAAAATCTTGGAGTACTGGGGAACTATCAGAGGCCTGGAATAGAGCTGATGTAGTTCCCATCTTCAAAAAAAAAAGTGGGGGGGGGGGAATAGATCCAGGAAACTACAGACCAATCAATCTAACATCAATACTTGGAAAACACTGCAAAAATAATCAAAAAAATAGTCTGTGAACATCTAAAAACAAATAAAAGTTATAACAGCACAGGTTTGTTAAAAATAGATCACGCCAAACCAATCTCATTTCATTCTTTGACAAAGTGACTAAATTAGTAGACCAGCAAAATGCTGTGAACATAGTATATTTAGACTTCAGCAAGGCATTTCACAAAGTAGACCACAATCTACTTCTTGGTAAACTAGAAAAATATGGGATAGACAGAATCACCTCCAGATGGATTTGTAACTGGCTGACAAACTGTACTCAACAAATAATCCTTAATGCACTACATCTACATGCAGGAGGTACAAGGATCCATCTTAGAACCAGTATACTTCCATATCTTTATAAATTACTTAGATTAGGGAATAAAAGAACTCATTAAATTTGCAGATGACATTAAGCTGGCAAGAATAGTCAACACTCCAGATGACATTGCAAGGATCCAAAAATGACAGGCTTAAACAATGGGCCCTACCCAACAAAATGAAATTTAATGTGGAAAAAAGCAAGGTTTTACACCTGGTCGGGGGGAAAAAAGAAAGGTACATGTACAGATTAGACAAAACCTGGCTCAAAAACAGTAATTGTGAGAGGGACCTTGGAGTCCTACTGGATGATCCCTTAAGTATGAATCAGCAGTGTGTGGCAGCAGCCAAAAAAGCCAATATAATCATTGGTTGTATAAACAAAAGGCATAGAATAAAAATCATATTAAGTATTAGTACTGCTTTATAAAGCTTAGTAAAACCACACCTGGAATACTGCATCCAGTTTTGTACACATTACAACATTATTGAGACTTTGGAAAAAGAGCAACTAAGATTATTAAAGGCCCGGAGTTTAGAACATATGGAGAATGGTTGCAGGATTTGGGTTTGGCTAGTCTAGACAAAAGGACAGGACAAGGAAGAATGGATGGAAATTAATCAAGGATGAAACAACCTGGAATTAAGGGGAAACTTCCTAATAGTGAGGACAATTAACCAGTGGAACAGGTTGCCTTCAGACATTATGGGTGCTTCTTCATCATGAGATTTTTAAAAAGAGACTGGACAGTCACTTGTCTGAAATAGTATAGAATTTTCTGCTTGAGCAGGGGACTATTCTGATTCATTTCTGGATATATAAAGGTTAAATTGATATTGAAGATAAAGATGGTATCATTTAGAAAGTATTCCGAGTTACGCAAAAATCATTTCTTGGTTTCTTAATAAGTATGGGACATCGAAGATAATCCGTTACTTGTCTTTATGAAAACATTAATTAAATGTATATATTTATTCAATTTCTATAGCCACCCAACGCAACCAAGTAATTGTCCCCAACATTGGTAGCTTGGGTCTGCCTATCTCTGTCTAACACTATATTACTGACAAAAGAGTGACTTAACAAAAAAGAATGAAAAAACTTAAAGCAAAATATTTCAGCTTTTGCTTTGTTTGGTTTATTTGAAAGGTTATGGACAACAGTCTGAATGGCAGAACATAGCAAAAGTTCAAATATTTTACTGTAAAAATGTTGTTTTACATTTTTGCTCTCATCTCTAATTCATATATAATTTAAATCATTAACTGCATCCTTGTGAGATTCAGAAAAAAAATTGTTTGACATTTATTTTATTTATTTATTTATTTATTATTTGGATTTGTATGCCGCCCCTCTCCGAAGACTCGGGGCGGCTTGATACTTTTCAAATAATTCCTCCCTACACCATTTTTAACTAAAAACCCGAACTATATACAGCAGATCTTCAAGTCACTTAACTAAAAACAAATACGCTGAGATGCTATCTGGAAGTATTTTTTCTCATGTTTGTTATTTAGGAATGTGTAATTTAGAGCTGATGCTAATGTCCAAAAAGTTATTTAGGATCATCATGATCCTAAATTAGAAAAAACGAAGTTAACAGGAAAACCCTATGAACTTACCTGGGATTTATTTCCAAGTATAAATCAAATCGCTTTAATCCTTCAAACACCCTGCTTCAAATTTATTCTATTGAAAGAAATTGTACCTACCTTCATTCAGCATTTTTCTGTTTTCAGCCTTACGTTAGCAATGTTTAGAAAAGACATGTTCCATGATAAGTTAGATTGTATCACTTGTAAAAAATTCTATAAGATTGTTTAGTGTACAAAAACAATAGAAAACTGTCTATTTTCCATCTTTATATTTGCAAAAAACCCATTCTAAATTAAGACATGAATAGTAATTACAATGCAAATATATATGGATGGAGCTATAAATTTTGCTAAACTTTGTTGCTAATTTCACACTCTCCCTAATTCTTAGTTATATTATTGGAAATGTGACAAACAGGTTCCTTCCTTCCTTCTTGAGTGAGACAACCATTACATGCTGTTTTTCTAGCCATCTTAACCTCCCCCCAAAGGATACGGTCTACCTCTTCTTAATTAGGAAAATAAACATTTCATAATCTGAGGTCAAATGGTTTTAGCATTGTGTCACATTAAGATTTGTAAAATCTGCTCACCCAAAATAAAATAAATAGTAATCCTCTCCTTTAAAAAAAAACAAATAAAAAAACCCCAATGCGCTATTTTCGATTTCTTGTTGAAGATTTTTTTAAAAAATATACAAATTATAGCAACATTTGTTTGAAGAAAATATATTCATAGAATATCTTTAATGTGTATTCTTTTTAGAGAGATGTGATTTCAGGATTGATTCTAGGAATCGCCGTCTTTCACAAAGTGGAGTACACAAAGATAGAAAATTGCAAATTTTGGTTGGATCCAGAGAACAGCACTTGGACCAGCAAGGTGTTGCTGCAGGATATTCAATATATATATATATGTATATATATATATACAAGTTAATAAAGTTAAATATATGTTCTTTGTAATTGTTTCTTTTTCCTTTGGCATAGTACATTTGGTCTTCTTTTCAGTTTTAGGATTTGTTTGTTCCATGAGAAAACAGTTTGTTGTCGCCTTGAAATGCTTCCCCCACCCTTTCCGTATACACAATGCACAAATGCATTCATCCACAGAGAAGGGTACTTTTCTCATGCTTGTAAATCCTGGGTCAGGAGGCAGTAGGGCCACACAACCGAGTTGTGTTCACTGCTTCTTTCAGCTCATTCTCTGGTTTTCCAGCAATCATAAAAGGCCATGTCTGTAGCCAAGGAGTAAAAAGGGGTGGGGGTGGGGGCAAAGGAGAGAAAGAAAAAGAAAGGAAGAGGAAAGGAAGAGAGAGATCACTGTATTTCAAATGGCGCAGTTCTTGAACTGTAATAAACAAAGCTAGATAATCCAGGTATTATTTTCAAACAATAGGAAGAATTGGTTAGATTATACAAGTCTCACACTACTACTGAGTGTAACTAGATTCTTAAGATGGCTCCACCATATTGCCCCATGCAACTGCATAGTAAGTTTTGCGCAATAAAGATGCTTTTTTTTTACTCTTTATGTTCCTTACAATCCTCTGAAAACTTTGGGGGTGAAAGGTCATGCTTTATTGATTCTAGATACCACAATTGATTACAGTATATTTGATAGAAATTATATATATACAGAACAAGGCCGAAATAGCACTATCCCAGTCTCCCTTAATTTTAAAAATTCAGCAAAACATGTGATATATATAATTTATCTCAAATATACAATGAATGCAACTCAAAAAAGGCATAGTGGGGCAGACATCTTTTTTTTAAAAGCCCCTGTCTATTCTTGACTGGGTAATGTCAAAGCACGGCTCCCCCTTCACTTTTGCTTTGTTTTGAAAAAGATAAGAGTACTATCTCCTCTAAAAGCATTTTAGAGTTGGAGATGGGGGTTTCTTCTTGACTGTATGCTTTTGTTTGCAATTGCCAAAGTTCTGCTGAGGTCAGAAGCCTCATAAGGAAAGTATAATTCTAAAATAATAAAATTACAGTTCTATCAATTTCTTAAGGGCAACAAAGACAATAGCCACAAATCACCTTGTTGGTTTTTAAATGTCATGAATGCAAACCTCCTAGCAAAATAAAACCTATGTAGATTATCTGTACCGTGGTGGAGGGAATTATTTATCACTGTCATGCTATTGTAGTAACTAATCTCAATGTCTTTTTAAAATGAAGTAAGCATATACATGCCATAATCATATCCTAGCAAAACCAACAAGAAGGTCAACCATATCTCACCCCTTCTCCCAAATCCATCAGTCAAAAAAATTTGGGGTCTGAGTTTATTTTGCTTTCAGTAACTTTTTAAAAATATGTTTACTGTTGCTAACCAGAGAGTAAGTAATAAATAAAGCCTCAGCCCTATATTACGAACTAATGTATGACTGAAACATTAATACTAATTGTTGTACACATAGGACCACAAAAAAAGTAAACCAGTCATCAATCTGATAAATTAGAAAACACAAGGAAGGAATATAATAGCCCCCCTGCCATATTCCTTTCCAATAAGGAGGGTTCAACCGATAAAATCGTGAATGGAAGTTTTTTTTAAAGCGAGTTTCCTCCCTCTAGAAATGTTTGCCTTCGATTCAGTCATAAACTGAGGCTAAACGTTTCCCCTCTTTATGATTAACTCCTTTGCCAGAAATAACGGGGCCTCCAAATATCCGAATCGACACCTATATCTTTTCTCTTATCCTAGAGCTCGCATCTTCTAAAAAGAGGCCGGAGAAGCTTATAAAATATTCGAAGCCGCTTCCGTCTTTTTTTCTTCCTCCTTCGTGACCTACAAAATGGATTGTGGCCTTTTTTGTGGCGGAAATCCAGAAGTCGGTTGTAAATCTGAAGGTGTGCGGTCTACAAACACACACGCATACCCTTCCACCACTCCCGAAAAGTCCGTAATTTACCGGGGGGAGGATTGTGGGGGGGAAGGATCCTTGACGACGGGGCGTACAAAAAAAAGATACGGGGTGGGGGAAAGAGGCATCCCTTTTCGTTTCAAATCCATTGTTCGTTATTCGGGGGGAAAAGCGGTTTGGATGGTGAGTTAACAGTCATTTAGTGGCTACGACAGTACTACTCGTAGTAACCCCCAACGCTCGACAGATAAAAAACACGCCCGAAATCAAGATTCCCGCCAACTGACGCCGTTAAAGTCAATAAATCGGGCTATTTCCCCCCCTCCCTCCCTCCTTTCTGATCAATTAGTAAACATGGTGAGCGAAGGACGCGGCGGCTCCGCTTAGGATTTTACGAAGCGGGTCGGGGGGAAAAAGAATTCTGTGCCGCAATTCGATTCAGAAGACGGGTTTTGAAAAAAAGGAGGGGGGTCTTTTCTTTAAAAAGTCATTGTCGTTTTGGCATTATTATTAATTATTATTAGTAGCAGCAGCAGTAGTAACTATTATTAGTATTACTATAGTTAGTATTACTATTAATATTGTTAGTATTGTTAGTAGTATTGTTAGTATTATACTTTATTATTATTTTATTCACCAAAAAACAGTAATACACAGCAAACGAATATTGTACGCTGGCTTTCGCACCACAATATCACATTTATAATTCTTATTCTTATTCTGCGCCTTTTCGTCACCCGCTTGGCCGAGTCGACGGAGCGCAAGGGGGAAGCGCCGAGTGCGCCAGGGAGGCGAGGACTTTTCGCCCCCCGCCTCTCCCGGCGTCCACAGTTCCAACTGTCGCCTCAGACGACTTCGGAGACCCGACTCCCTCGCGAGACAGGCGTCCACCTACCCCCAGCCCCGCACCGCTTTACGGGCCGGACGATTGGGGGGGCGGAGGGGGCTTGAGGCAAAGGAAGCGAAGGGAACTACGGGCGCCGGGAAGGCGCGGAGCCAGGTGCGAGCGTCGCGGCGCGCGTGTCCTTTCAGCCCCCCCCCCCCGCCGTTTCCCGCCTCCACTCACCAAATTGACGGGGTGAAGGTAGCCGTTCTCGTACTTGTCGCTTGCCAGGATCTGCCTCAGGTGGGCGATGTAGCTGGAGGCCAGGCGGAGCGTGTCGAGCTTGGAGAGCTTGGTGTCCGGCGGCACCCAGGGCAGGGTGGTCTTGAGGCGGGAGAAGGCTTTGCTCAGCACTCGCATGCGAGCCCGCTCGCGGGCGTTGGCCGCGTTCCGCTGGACCTGCTTGCCTTCCTGGCCCGCCGTTCCCGGAGGGCTCTTCTTGCCCAGGGTTTTCTTACGCGCCTTGCCCGCCGCCGCGCCCCGGCCTTTGCCCGGGGAACCCCGCTCGCCGGCTGAGCCTTGCGCGGGGCTGTGGCGTGGAGCGGCCGGCGAGCGGCAGCGGTCCATTTTCAGGCTGCCCAGGATCTCCGCCTCGGGGAGGTCTTCGGCATCGCTCAGCGAGCCCGTGGACATGGCCTCGGGACGGCGGGGGCAGGGAAAGGGAGTCGTCCCGCCGCCCGGGGACCCGCGCTCAGCCTTCTGCGCCTGACTCGGCGAGGGCGATAGGGAAGAAGGAGAAGCGCAAGTGGATGCGGAGCGCCCGGGAGGCATTTATCCGCGGGTGGTGGTGAAGAATAGGCGGTCCGGGGCAGCCCGTGGGAGGGGCTTTTCTCCGAAGGGTCGCCGCACTGCGTGGACTGCCGCACTCACCCCGGCTCTGTCTGGGTGGTGGTGGTGGGAGAGGCCAGTGGAGGATCTGGGCTTTCCTTAAAACCCGGGAGATCTGTCTTCTTCACATTCTTTTTTTCTCTCTCTCTCCTGCTTCCCTTGTTGCTGCCGAGAGCCCTCTAGACTAGGATGTTTCAAAAGATGGGCTTTCTTCTCTGGGTTTGCCAGAACTAAACAAATTCCTTGTGGGTCCAATCACAGTTGGCCAATAAACATTTCTATTCTATTCCATTCTATTCTATTCTATTGTATTCTAAACTGGAATTCATTTCGATCTAAGATGTGTTATTTGAGTGTTGCCTCTTTTTTTGAGCAGCGTAATTTTTCAGTAAGTTTAATGAATTCTCCTAAAAGGTGAGTTCTACTCCTGCAGCGGAACAGCACAACAGGCAGTCGGATGACATTAGTCAAATAACTAAAATACACAGTGGCTTCTCTTTCATGTATTAGGTGTGGCACGTTCTCCACCTGGGATCCTCATGATAGGTGGCTGGGTGACTTTGGGCCAATAACCAGGAGATGGGGAGTTCTAATTCTGATGAACGTTTAATGAATTCTTGCCCTAAAGGTGAGTTCTGTTCCTGCAGCATGCACAAAAGTCAGTTCAATGACTTTGGGCAAATAACTGAAAGATGGTGGCTTCTTTTCCTTCATTAGGCATGGTATGTTGTCCTCCTGGAATCCTCATGAAAGTTGGCTGAGTGAGTTTGGGCCAATATGTATAAATGACCCAAACTCAATAATTGCAGCCATCCATACATATCCAATATGTATAGATGGCTACAATTATTTTAAATGGAAATGTTTTATACTGATTCATGTTTGTTTTTATTGTGAGCTGCACTGAGTCCCTAGGAAGTTAGGCTGCATAAAAATATAAATGAATGAGTGAATGATAAATAAACAAATAATAAACAAACAAACAAACAAACAAACAAACAAACTGTGGAACATCCCTGCTCATATGACAGTGGGATTTGCTTTTCCTACTACTAGGCTTTGTCTTCCTGCCTGCTGTACCTCCCTCCCTCCCTCTCTCCCTTCCTTCCTATTGCTATTACTGATGATATTTTTCCTGTGAAGTCTTAAATGCTTTCTCTTCCCCCCCCTCCCAAGAATTGCAGAAATCTAGGCATTTACTCTCAAATTCCTGGAATATGAATGGGCTGGCCAAATGACATCTGTGTCTGAGATCTCTAAATTCTTGATAGAACTGACGTTAGCTTAAGCCTGTCAGAGTTCCTGTAAACTTCATCCCACCAGTTGGACTAGCTTTCCTGTTAGAGGAGGGCAGCCATCTCAGCAGCTGATTCTGGCGGTTATGAAAAAACAGCAAGCTGCTGTTTAATTTAATAATAATAATAATAATAATAATAATAATAATAATAAAAATAATAATAATAATAATAATAATAATAATTTATTAGACTTGTATACCGCCCCTCTCCAAAGACTCTTTGTTCTTTATTGTGTGATTATTACCAAGGTTGGGCAAAGGTGCTAATGGGATTTTATGCCATATGTCAGAATAATTTGTTTTAGGTTGTAGGAGGTGTTTGGTTGGTTTTTTTTTACATTTTTTGATACCTTTGGGTCAGTATTAACTCCTGGTGATTGTCCAAATCCCTGCAATTTTCTTGGGAAGGATTTAGAAGTGGTTTGTCATTTCCTGCTTCTTTTGGGAATGCTGCAGATGTAATTTATTTAGTTTGTTTGTTTGTTTGTTTATCTATCTATCTATTATCTATCTATCTATCTATCTATCTATCTATCTATCTATCTATCTATCTATCTATTTATTGGATTTGTATGCTGCCCCTCTCCGCAGACTCGGGGTGGCTAACAACAACAGTAAAACAGTATATAACAAAATCCAATACTAAAAACAGTTAAAAACCCGTTATATAAAAACCAATCATGCATACAAACATACCATGCATAAAATTGTAAAGGCCTAGGGGGAAAGTGTATCTCAGTTCCCCCATGCCTGGCAGCAGAGGTGGGTTTTAAGCAGCTTACGAAAGGCAAGGAGTGTGGGGGCAATTCTAATCTCTGGGGGGAGTTGGTTCCAGAGGGTCGGGGCCACCACAGAGAAGGTTCTTCCTCTGGGTCCCACCAAGCGACATTGTTTGGTTGACGGGACCCGGAGAAGACCCACTCTGTGGGACCTAACTGGTCACTGGGATTCGTGCAGCAGAATATATCTTGATTCCAGCAAACTCAAGATATTTCAATTTATCATTACAGTTGAGTAGGAGTTGAATGGCATGGCAATTAAGTGTATATCAAAGGAGCTGAAACATTGTATTCGGAGTGTTCATCAATGGTTAAATGTCTGTGGAATTCTCAGTCATCTGGGTTCATGATTGTCATGGCAAAACATCTTCAAGAGAAGAACATAAAGTCCAGTTGTCCTTTGAAAAAGCATCTTCGGGACACTCGTCAATGGTTCCTTATCAACCTGAAGCAAGATACCAAATAGAGTGCTACTATGTTCAGATTTGGAGCCTGTTTTCTTCAATTTTATTAAGTAATGACTTCAATGAAGAAGTGAATATAATGTTATGGATCAGCTTTTGTAGATCTGATAGAACTACCTTTTATTACTCGTATACTCTTACTCTCCCAATAAACTTTTCTTTTAAAATTTTGGTTAAGATCTATAATTTGAAGTCAAGAGATCTGAATTCTGTTCAGTTCTGGTATCACATTAAATGAATGCTATAAAAAGTTATTTTAATTGTGGGTCGCTTTGTATTATTCTGGGCACATGTGTATACAGTACACAAGAAATCCTTGGGAAGAGCATTGCAGCAAAGAAGCCTCAGTTCAATGTATTGTCTGTATAGTGTGCACTCTGCTCAAAACATTTGTAACACTATGTACATTTCTTTGTCATTGAATCGGATTATTGAGATATTGGAAGAAGTGGCTGTGAGTTTTGACTAGTTAGAACAATTAATCAGTGGAACAACTTGCCTCCCCAAATTGTGAATGCTCCAACACTGGAAGTTTTTAAGAAGAGATTGGACAACCATTTGTCTGAAATGGCTTGAATAGAGGGTTGGACTAGAAGAACTCCATGGTCTCTTCCAACTGTTATTCTGAAATTGCCTCTTACATAGCTATGTTTTATTTCAATCTTGTTCAATCATTCTTTGTTCCTCTGTTCTTTGTAGATACCTTAGCCTGGACCTTAGAAGATCTACCCTGAGTTTCATCAATTGACCAGCTGAATCTGTAGAACTTTTTATTTCCCAAGGAGCAACTTGATTCACTCGAAGAAGAGACCAAATGACGATGGTGACCCAATATGCCACAACATGAATTCCAAAGCCTTCTCAATCTTAGTATAAACTTCAGTTGTACATCCTCTCCAATAATTAAACAGTGCAAAGTACATATTTAGAAATATTGATCAGGATTTCCACCTCTTGGTAAAAATTTTGTAATTGGCAGTTTTTCTGTATAGCCAACTCTGTTAACAAATAGCAAACACAAGTGAATTAACATGATTTATAATAAGAAACCAGTATTGTATTTTTATGGACTCTGAAATATTGCAATAATTTTGTAGGTACACTTTAAGTAAATATATAATTATAATGAAGTGTACATGGTATTAAAATTACAATATCTTTCATTAAAATAATATTTAAAATAGAATTAGTCAAGGACAAACTAAAAGTACATACCATCACTATAATAGAATAATATACATAATATAATTTAACAATGCCCTGTTTAGGCAGGAAACCCTACATCACTTCAGACAAATGGTTATCCAACATCTTTAAAACTTCCAGTGTTGGAACATTTACAACTTCTAGAGGCAAGCTGTTCTACTGATTAATTGTTCTAACTGTAAGGAAATTTCTCCTGAGTTCTAAGTTGCTTCTTGCCTAGATTACTTTCCACCCATTGCTTCTTCTACCCTCGGGTGCTTTGGAGAATAGCCTGACTCTCTCTTTGTGGCAACCCCTAAGATATTGGAACAATGCTATCATGTCTCCCCTAGTCCTTCTTTTCATTAATTTAGACATACCCAGTTCCTGTAACTGTTCTTCATATATTTTAGCCTCCAGTCCCCTAATCATCTTTGTTGCTCTTCTCTGCACTCTTTAAGAGTCTCAATATCCTTTTTACATAGTGGCAACCAAAACAAAGCAGTATTCCAATTGTGGTCTTACCAAAGCACTATAAACTGAAATTTACTGCTCAAAAAATAAAGGGAACACTCAAAGAACACGTCCTAGATCTGAATGAATGAAATATTTGCATTGAATACTTTGTTCTGTTCAAAGTTGAATGTGCACAAAAGCATGTGAAATTGATTGTCAAGCAGTGTTGCTTCCTAAGTAGACAGTTTGATTTCACATGAGTTTGATTTACTTGGAGTTATATTGTATTGCTTAAGTGTTCCCTTTATATATATATATATGGGGGGGGGGCAGTGTATATTAAACATACAGAAATGGTATAGATTACATTTAATTTAATCTGAATAAAATTTCATCTACAGTAGTTTATATTTTGTCCTCACTCAATCAACTTTATGCTTGCAAAACTCTGAATTAGAATCTATTCTGTGACACACCAACCAAAAGACATGCAGAACACACATGCTTTAGACAACTTTTAAGGCAACCATACTTGTATAGGCTTTGATAGCTGATGTCTGTTGGGCAGTATTGAGTTTCAGGGTTTAATTACCATGTTCTAAACAATATTTCTTGATGTTTCACTGGCAAATCTGGCTGGTGTCTTCAGAAACACGGTGGTCTTCTGTGCAGCTCAGGAAATTGAGCATGGACTGATTGGGGCTCCTGTCCTTATAGCAAGGTGACCTGACTTCTGATTGTTTGTAGATTGTTTGTAGGGACGATAAATCTGGACTCCAACACTGAGCTGGATTTCAGACAATTTCCTCTTGAGTCAAACAACCACAATTTATCTGGATTGTCCCAGATAAATTGCGATTTATCCCTGCATTTTCACTTTTATCTTCTGCCCGTTCTTCAATGGAGGCAATACACAAACTGGGAGGTGCCTAGAAAGTGACACAATGCCAGACTGGACTATTCTCTTCAGGAAGAGAATGGAGTAACCCCAAAGGAATGACCCAGGGTGAAGCCAAATTTCATTAGAGAAAATGACCTGTTTGGAGCTCTCCAAGGTTCTGCAACTCCAGCACCTTGAATCTGGCTCAGCAAACTGCCAGTTGGTGTCCATTATGCCCTGTAGGCCCATTTTTATATTTTTAAAATCCCGTCTTTATTATTTTTATAAGTAACACAAGGCTAACCGAAATAATATTCTCCTCCTATTTTACCCATAACAATAATCCTATGAGATAAATTGGGCTGAGGGAGAGCAAGTGACTGGCCCAAAGTCACCCAGCTGATTTTCATGCCAGGGCTAGGCAGGACTAGATTATCTAATTGAAAATATGATGGCAAATAAGAAGCTTTTATTGAATTAAATGGGTCAATTATGAAAACCCCAAGTCAAAAAAAATACACCAGCTTAATTGAGAGTGAATATGGAGGTGTTTGTATCTAATACAGTATTTCATTAAGCTTTACATGGACTTGTTTTCATTTATCTTGGAGTTGGCTACTTTATAGATTGCTCTCCCAATCCATTATCCATCAGATATGCTGAATTCAGATCAGCTGATGTAAACTTTGGGAGGATTGCATTTGAATTCTATTCAACAGTGTCAAATAATCTTAGAATGGCACCTGCCTTTCTACACTCCAAAAATGCCTTTTTGTTTTATTAAGGATGTTTAGAGTAACTTTCCAGGAACCCATGTTATATGTGGGAATTATGAGAGCTATATTTCCATCTCAACTGTAATGCAGTAAGTTTCCACCTTTTTCAAATCAGAGGTAAACTTGGATAAGCTTATTGTGTTAAAAAAATCTTCTTAAAAAAGAAAGATAATTCTCTGAGTGATTCTTCAGAAAGTCCTATGAAGAATCTTAAAACTGCAGAACTTAAAACAGCAGTTTATGAATGAACAAATGATCCAATCATATCCACTACAGAGATATTTCTTCAAGTGATATTAATAGGAAGAAGGCAAATTAAGAGCCATTAATTTTCACACAGATAAGTAAGGAGATGACCATCTTATGACAATGGTGGTCATAAACATATACTGCTCAGAAAAATCAAGAGAACACTCAACACATTTTAGATCTGAATGAATGAAATATTCTCATTGAATACTTTGTTCTATACAAAGTTGAATGTGCACAGCAGCATGTAAAATTGATTGTCAATCAATGTTGCTTCCTAAGTGGACAGTTTGATTTCACAGAAGTTTGATTTACTTGGAGTTGTATTGTGTTGTTTAAGTGTTCCCTTTATATTTTTGGGGGCAATATACATATATTTGAAGTAGCGTGTAGTAGCGAATCCGCGAAAGATGAACCGCGAAGTATATATACACACATACATACACATACATATATTCACAGTAATCCCTCGCTACTTCACGGTTCATCTTTCGCGGATTCTCGACTTCATGGGTTATTTCAAAGGGGGCTTATGGCTTAGAACGCCGGGGCAGGGACGGTTTGTGTGTGTGTGTGTGTGTGAACTGCAGCAGTGGCTTCCCTCAGCCCGTGCGTTACGGGGGAAGGCTTGTCTTGTCTCGTCCTCCAGTTCGTGGATGTTTCTCAACTCTCTGAAGATCGTCTGCTGCTGTCCGACTACAGGAAAGCCCTACCATCGCTGCTGACCACTGAGAGAAGCCGGTCTCTCTCAGCGGTCAGCAGCGGTGGGTTAACAATACAGGGAGGGTTTTAAAAGTCCAAATACTTGTTAAATTGATATAAAAATATCCTCTACTTTGCGGAAATTCATTTTTCGCGGGTGGTCTTGGAACGCATCCCCTGCGAAAAATGAGGGATCACTGTATATATATATATATATATATATATATATATATATATATATATATATATATATATGTATGTGTGTGTGTGTGTGTGTATGTATGTATGTATGTGTATATATATATATATATATATATATATATATATATATATATATATATATATATATATATATATATGAGTTGTATTTGTCTTTTGCTCCAAGGCAGATTATAAAGTTATTAGAAGGCTAATACTACTATTGGGAGTTGTCACATGTGGCTGCCATTGAATGAGGTCATTGCTTGCTATATGGCTCTATCATGCTCAGTTGGATATAAAGTGAGGCCTCATAACCTTTTCGGGGGGGGGACACACTTGCCAATTGAGTTTGGATGGTGCCAACCTATAGTTCCATTTACCTTATAATAGAGTGGTTCAACCCTAATTTAATCCTGGAAAAAGATCACTGCATAATGATCCTGCTCCACAATTAATAAAAAAGAAAAACCAACTTAATCATAATTACCATATATATACAGTGTGTGTGTATGAAGTTTTCATATCAAATCTGAAAATGCAAGGAATTAAATAGCACTGCCTATTGCTATTCATGTACTAATGAATAGAACCATGGTGCAGAATAGGAGAATCATAACACTTTGCTTCATCTAGGAATTCAATACCTTTACTTTCATGTAAGCTAATGGGTTAGTATTGTTTTTAATGAACTATTAACTAAACACATTGTCAGCTTAATTGATTATTGTAGCTAGTTGTTTTAGACATGCATTCTTACCGATTTCAAAAATTACTCATCAGCAGGTCTGAGATTTATGGCTTTTTTTGTTTTATGTTCCTGATCATTGTTTGTGCAGGTGGATTCCTACATGGTTGGTTTCCCCAGCCATGATTTATTGCTCAAGTGATTGATACTATAAACTTCTGCAAGGAGTCGCTTCCAGCTTTAAGATAAGAGAAATATCAAATTGAAGTTGTTCATATGAAAAAAAAAGAACCCAGACAACTGAAATTGTGCACAGCATTAGTTATACAGTACAGAGTTAAGAAAAAATGGATGTATTGAGCTCAGGGGCAGATATTTTTGAGCTGAACTCAAGATACATCAGAATCCTGATTAGGCAAATAGGCAATTAAGATTTCCTACCTCCTGTACTTTTGAGATGCTCAAGCAAAAGAAGGGGGAGATAATTGAAGAAGCCAAAACTGAGAACAGTTTCTGTTTTGAGTATTGCTTAGATCAGTGGTCCCCAACCTTTGAGGGTCCATAGACCGGCAGCGGGGGAGGGAGGTGAAGGGATGGTTTCATGTGTGCAAGTTCAACCTAATGCCACACCTGCACAAATAAAGCTTAGTGCCCACTCGCCTCTGCTTGCATGGACTGGTACCCAATGGACTGAGGATCAGTACCAGTCTGGACTGGGGATTGGGGGCTCCTGGCTTAGATTGATTATAACACTTGTTTCTAAAACCAAACCTAATAAACCCAACACTTATAATTATGAGTATAATAATAAGTAGTATCTTATATGTAGAAAGTTTGTAATTTAGCTCACACCCTCTGGTAAATAAATGTTTTTCAAGTTCTGTGAACATGCAGAATTTTAAAGAAATTCAACAATCTTCAATTCTGATACATGTATGCATACATACATACATACATGCATACATACATACATACATACATTCTGGTACATACATACATACACCAGATGTTTAAACTAATTACTTAAATATATACAGCTCTTTTATTTATTTATTTATTTATTTATTCATTCGATTTGTATGCCGCCCCTCTCCGAAGACTCGGGGCGGCTCACAACAGGGTTGTCAACATTTTAGAACAGGGTTGTCAACATTTTTAGTCTGTACTGGGCTTTTTTTTTTCCTGTTTAGGATCGTTGGGAGAAATTATTTGTTTATATAAAAATTTCATATTTTTAGAACATTAGGATTTCACCCAAATGATATAATTGAACATTTTGGATCCCTTTCCTATTTTAAGAACTTTGGGGAGTAGATTCAAGGAGAAAATGTGGTATATTGATTGATTGATTGATTGATTGATTGATTGTTAGAGTTGAAAGGGACCATGAAGGCCATCAAGTTCAACCCCCTGCCCAAGCAGGAACCCTATAGTACACCAGTCAACTGGCAGTTCAATCTTCTCTTAAAAATGTCCAGAGTGTTGGCGTTCACAACGTCCGCTGGTAGGTTGTTCCATTGGTTGATCGCTCTGACCGTCAGGAAGGTCCTCCTTATCTCCATGTTGAATCTCTCCTTGGTCAGCTTCCAGCCGTTGTTCCTCGTCCGGCCCTCTGGTGCCCTGGAGAATAAAGTGATCCCCTCCTCTCTGTGACATCCCCTCGTATACTTGTAGACTGCTATCATGTCCGCTCTGCCCCTCCTTTTCTCTAGGCTATCCATGCCCAGTTCCCTCAGTCTCTCTTCGTAAGTCTTGGTTTCCAATCCCTTAATCATCTTGGTTGCTCTTTTAATCCAGATCAGTCTGAATCAGAGCAATGTGGACTTAAAAAAAAAAGTTGGCATGGATAACTTAAGCCTCCACGAGGCTTAAGATACTTATTTCACTCTTTAATCTTTTAAACCTCCTTGGCCCCAGAAAAAAAGTATCAAAATATTTGGCCCCACACAGTATCCGGAGATGCTGGGGACAATAAATGGGGTGTTGGGTTGGACTGCATATAGTAGGGGCCACCCATAGTTAAAAGCTTACCATTGGCAGCAGTTATAATGAAAAAGAACCACTAAAACCAAAAAAGCGCTATGTATTAAAATATAAATCAAGAGGAATTAAATATTAACAGCAAAATCAATTAAAATTAAGAAGCATTAAAGATCAGTAGCTGACAGCATTAGAAGAATCTTAAGTTGTCCTAAAGGAGCCACCATCTCTCCAACTATTTCTCTGGATAGGATCTTGTATTACAGAGGTGTCACTGATCAAAACCTCCTCTCTTTATGCTTTCTTGCTAGCCTTGGGAGAAGAACATCTGCAAGCTGTAACCAGTGACTGCCCCTACTGGGGAGATTAGATCCCACTTAGAGTGACACTGAAGATAAGATTTGTTTTAGCAAAGCTGGCTGAGGAATTCTGGGAGTTGAAGTCCTCCAGGCTTAAAGCTGCCAAGGTTGGAGACCCCTACTTTAGAAGTATGCATGAGACCAGTTTAATCTTAGAAAATAAAAGTTTTATTTTCTAATGAACAGAATAATATCTGTTGCTACAAGACAGGGAGCAGGACACGCAAAGTTGAGGCAGAGACTTTAAAATATATATATTAGCATATAATAATAATAATAATAATAATAATAATAATAATAATAATTTATTGGATTTGTATGCCGCCCCTCTCCATAGACTCGGGGCGGCTAACAACAGTGATAAAAACAGCATATGACAATCCAATAATAAAACAACTAAAAACCCTTATTATAAAAACCAAACATACACAGACATACCATGCATAACTTGTAATGGCCTAGGGGGAAGGAATATCTCAACTCCCCCATGCCTGGCGCCATAAGTGAGTCTTGAGTAGTTTACGAAAGACGGAGGGTGGGGGCAATTCTAATCTCCGGGGGGAGTTGGTTCCAGAGGGCTGGGGCTGCCACAGAGAAGGCTCTTCCCCTGGGGCCTGCCAAACGACATTGTTTAGTCGACGGGACCCGGAGAAGGCCAACTCTGTGGGACCTTATCGGTTGCTGGGATTCGTGCAGTAGCAGGCGGTTCCGGAGGTAGTCTGGTCCAAAGCCATGTAGGGATTTAAAGGTCATGACCAACACTTTGAATTGTGACCGGAAATTGATCGGCAGCCAGTGCAAGCCACAGAGTGTTAAGGAAACATGGGCAAATCTTGGAAGCCCCACGATGGCTCTCGCGGCTGCATTCTGCACGATCTGAAGTTTCCGAACACTTTTCAAAGGTAGCCCCATGTAGAGAGCGTTGCAGTAATCGAACCTTGATTGCAGTAAGTAAATTTTATGTGTTGAATGATTCCTTGAACCAGAAAACAATTGCAGTCCTTTTTTTAAATGCATAGCTAAATCCATTTATATGCTTTGTGAATAGTTATGTCTATTGGGCATGGATTCTGTGAGCTACTTTTTTGTTCCCAGTATAGATAAAATATATCAATATTCTGCCTAATGGCAATAGCTTCCATTGCTGAAAAATCCTTTTTTTGTATGAGAATGCAATGGACGTTCAGGAATTATAAAATATTCCAATTTCAAAGACAATTATGAAGTTTCCCTGATATAAGAAGATTCAGATTGTCTTTTTTCTGACCAGCTAAAATCAAAATGAAATTTGGCATGGGAAACATCCTATGCAATATCATTGGTTTTACAGCTGACTAGGCTATAAGACAGTTTGGTTTCACCATAGCTAAAAAAGATAATAATCTTGCTTAATGCCCTGTGCAAGGGAAATACAGTATAGCTATTGGCAGCTGTGATGGATACTAAAAGATATGCAGAAGAGTAAGTTCTAGTCATGCAAGAGTGCACTCAAGGTGCAACAAGAGGCACCACATTAGTTAACATAGAAACATAGAAGATTGATGGCAGAAAAAGACCTCATGGTCCATCTAGTCTGCCCTTGTACTATTTCCTGTATTTTATCTTAGAACAGGTATATGTTTATCCCAGACATGTTTAAATTCAGTTACTGTGGATTTACCAACCACGTCTGCTGGAAGTTTGTTCCAAGGATCTACTGCTCTTTCAGTAAAATATTTTCTCACGTTGCTTCTGATCTTTCCCCCAACTAACCTCAGATTGTGGCCCCTTGTTCTTGTGTTCACTTTCCTATTAAAAACACTTCTCTCCTGAACCTTATTTAACCCTTTAACATATTTACAAGTCTACGGAGAGGGGCAGCATACAAATCTAATAAATAAATAAATAAATAAATAAATAAATAAATAAATAAATAAATAAATAAATAAATAAATAAATAAATAAATAAATAAATAAATAAATAAATAAATAAATAAATAAATATTTGTTTGTTTGTTTGTTTGTTTGTTTGTTTGTTTGTTCGTTCGTTCATTCATTCATTCATTCATTCATTTATTTATTTATTTATTTATTTATATGTTTCGATCATGTTCCCCCTTTTCCTTCTGTCCTCCAGACCATACAGATTGAGTTCATTAAGTCTTTCCTGATAAGTTTTATGCTTAAGACGGTGCAGAGCTACCAAAATTTTTACTACTACACTGTGGGCGTGGCTTATGCAGGATGCCCTGCATTTTCTTTCAACTTTCAGTGCAAATTGGGTGCTCTGGGGTAGAGCTCCATTTTTGCTATACCACTGCGCCCCACCCTGTCCGGGAAGCAGCCCACCCTTTGCTTAAGACCTTCCACCATTTTTGGACCTGTTCAATTTTATCAATATCTTTTCGTAGGTGAGGTCCCCAGAACTGAGTTTATTTATTTGATTTGTTTATTGGAATTTGTCAAACATAAAAGAGAACAAGAATAAGAGAATAAAAATACAATGACATGGACAATAGGCACATTGGTGCGCTTATTCATGCCCCCTCTACTGATCCCTTAAGTATGGAATAAGGTTCACGGAAGTCAATTTGTGACTGAAACTGAAAATTTGTAGCCGAGACAAATGATTCAGGTAGGGCATTCCAGACTTTGACACCTCTAATATAGAAATCATATTTTTACAGTCAAGTTTAGAACAATTTACATTGAGTTTAAGTACAGTAGTTGTTTGCATGCATATTATTTCGATTAAAACAGAAAAAGGCATTTACAGGTAAAATATATACTACGTATAGTCTGGAGGACAGAAGGAAAAGGGGGGACATGATCAAAACATTTAAATATGTTAAAGGGTTAAATTAGGTCCAGGAGGGAAGTGTTTTTAATAGGAAAGTGAACACAAGAACAAGGGGGCACAACCTGAGGTTAGTTGGGGGAAAGATCAGAAGCAACATGAGAAAATATTATTTTACTGAAAGAGCAGTAGGTGCTTGGAACAAACTTCCAGCAGACGTGGTTGGTAAATCCACAGTAACTGAATTTAAACATGCCTGGGATAAACATATATCCATCCTAAGATCAAATACAGAAAATAGTATAAGGGATGGATCATGAGGTCTTTTTCTGCCATCAGTCTTCTATGTTTCTATGTATAACTTTGTATGCAATACCTATGTCTGATTTCAAGTGACGCAGTTCTAAGTTATTCAATCTGAGAATTTCGAGCCTAGTAGCATAAGAAATTATATTTTATACAGAAGAGTGCAAGACTTTTCTCATGAAATATTTCTGAACCCACTCAATTGTTAGTTGTTCTACTCTGCAGGATATTTAACCTAATGTGACAAGAAATGCATCTAATATTTATTGAAGATTCTAACAATAGACACTGAATGTTGCAATTCTTTCTTCCAAATATTCCGAAGAACAATTAAGGGGGAAAGTCCTCTCCCCGGTGTTTTGTGACATCTTATAACCAAAAGATTAAATTGTTTTGGTTCCGAGATTTCTTTTAATGCTGTTTCTATGTTGGCTAATGCTTCACATTTTTGTGGTTTCAGAACATGATGAAACTGGTTGATAAGGAATAATTTGTTGAATTTACTTTCCATTAATTAGAATATAAGTCTGAAAAACAATTCCAGCTTTTCATAAATGTGGAATGACAAACCTCTAGCTTAAATGTGGACATGGGTTAACTATTAAATCAGTTGAGGACTTCTTGGGTCACAGCTCTGCACCATATTTTCCACAGTAATGTGACAGATATCTCTGGGCTATCACAAATAAGCTGTGAACAATTGTTCTTTGCAGTAGATTGAGCTCCTGTTGCAGTGAAGTACCATTGCATGCATTCATATTGTTAATATATGAGATGCAAACTCTGCATATATACAGTCCTGGTCAAATTTAGAAATGAAGTAGTATATGATTCTGCATACGTTGGTGGACAGAACATGCTTATAGATATTTAGACTTTCCTTTATACTATTCAGGCAAATGCCACCCCAACAAGATTTCCAACGGGCATACTTAATTTTTGTCTATGGGGAACTCAGGACAATTCCTGTCCATATGGAATTCTTATCCAAATGGAACTCAACAAACCAGCCCAATGTAGCAATTTGAATATTGAACTAAATATAAAACATAAAAATAGGTTCTAATTCACACTCAGTTATAAAGTTAATGGGTACGAAGATAAAATGGAGCAATGAATCATCTTAGACACAAATGCAATTAATATTTATTTATTTATTTATTTATTCGATTTTTATGCCGCCCTTCTCCTTAGACTCAGGGCAGCTTACATCATGTTAGCAATAGCACTTTTTAACAGAGCCAGTATATTGCCCCCACAATCCGGGTCCCCATTTTACCCACCTCGGAAGGATGGAAGGCTGAGTCAACCTTGAGCCGGTGATGAGATTTGAACCGCTGACCTACAGATCTACAGTCAGCTTCAGTGACCTGCAGTACAGCACTCTACCTGCTGCGCCACCCTGGCTCTGTATTAATAATCCATCATCTTGAGGATTTCTGAAACCATTACTACCTAGACAAGTACAAATTATCTTAGCCTTCCTTAACCCAAATCCTTCCAAATCTATGGATGTCACCTCTCAGAATTCCCAGCCATTGCTCCAATTATTGGAGTTGAAACCAAGAACATCAGGAAGGTGCCCAAGGCTGTCCTACCTTATTTCACAAATAATTCATTCCACATCTGGATAATAAGCCAACCTCAGTTTGGCAAAGATTAAACATTCCAAAACATTCTAAATATTGTCAGCAGAGAATAAAGAATTCTCCATAAACCAATGTTTAGAATGTTAGATTTAAACTGAATGATATTTCATGGAGATGATGTAAGAGTTGTAACGTTATACAGTGTTCCCTCGATTTTCGCGGGGGATGTGTTCCGAGACCGCCCGCGAAAGTCGAATTTCCGCGAAGTAGAGATGCGGAAGTAAATACACTATTTTTGGCTATGAACAGTATCACAAGCCTTCCCTTAACACTTTAAACCCCTAAACTGCAATTTCTCATTCCCTTAGCAACCATTTAGATTATTACTCACCGTGTTTATTAAAGTTTATTAAAAAAAATATTTATTAAAGGCGGATGAAAGTTTGGCGATCACGTATGACATCATCGGGTGGGAAAAACCGTGGTATAGAGAAAAAAACAGCAAAGTATTTTAAAATTAATATTTTTGAAAAACCGTGGTATAGCCGTTTCGCGAAGTTCGAACCCGCGAAAATTGAGGGACCACTGTATATATGTAGAAAATGACCTTACAAATGAAGATGATTATATATGTATCCCAAGATAATGTTGCAGGATCCAATCGGCCAGTGACCAGGACCACAGCAAGTGACTTAAAAGCCAGCCATCAACACACTCTAATCAACATCTAAAAAGCCACTTACAACAGGCACTATAAATACCACACACAGAATAGCACACACTCATCTGGAGAGAAGTTCTCTGAAGATGGGCTTCAGCACGAGTCCAAAAGCTCGGAAAATAAAACCCCTAGTCTCAGGGACTGACCCAGATTGGATCCTGCAAAATGACCTTAGCTTAAATTACTTAGAAATCCCTTGGCCTCCTAAGGAAGGAAAATAAAGTGCTACTTAAAGTTTCTTGTAATGCTTACAGTAGGATAACACTGGAATCTCAGAGGAGATCTGTCACAACTTAGAGTGTTTTCTTACACTTTTGGATGATCATGTCTACTTTACAAAACTACTAATCAAGTGCTGTTCCATGCCTCAGCTAGTGTAGTTTAGGGTTTATTTACACAATTGTTAACTTCTAGATTTATCTTAAAGTAAATGTAGGTTTACCTCTAAGCACAGTAAAAGTAAGACCATGTCTCCCAAGAGATAAATGTACCAGTGAAAACTCTAACATAAAATTTCCAAAAAATTACTTTTTTGAAAATCTCACTAAATCAAAATTTCTGTAAGGCTATTCAGAACCCATCTCTCTCTCTCTCTGTATTTTCTAGTCTTTTCTTGAGTACAGATTCACTATCGCAATATTAAGGGTTGACTTGTATTCCTTAGCTAAGTTAACTTTATTATTTATTTATTTTATTTTATTTATTTATTTTGTCCAATACACAATGAGAGTTTTAGTGGGTATATACAGTATACACATAGTAAAATACATGATGAAGGTTATAGAGGAGATGCTCATACTAAAATTTATCTATGAAAGAATAGAAAAGAAGATATAGTAATAGAACATACCAATGAAAGAATAGAAGAAGAGATATAGGAATAGAAGAAAGGTATAGGAGACATAGGAGAGCAATAGGACAGGGGACGGAAGGCACTCTAGTGCACTTGTACTCGCCCCTTACTGACCTCTTAGGAATCTGGATAGGTCAACCGTAGATAATCTAAGGGTTATTACAGATAGACCTCAACTTACAACAGTTCATTTAATGATCGTTCAAAGTTACAACAGTACTGAAAATAAATAACTTACGACCACTTTTTTCACACTGACCATTGCAGTATCCTCTTGATCACATGATTTACATTTGGATGCTCGACAACTGATTCACATATAGGACGATGGGTCATATACAGTGAAGGGCTACCAAAACTTTTACTACCACACTGGGCATGGCTTATGCATTTTCTTTCAACATCTTTCGCTGCAAATTGGGCGCTCTGGGTGGAGCTCCATTTTTGCTACCCTACTACGTTCCCTGCCCACCCCTGGTCATATAACCATCTTTTGCGACCTTCTGACAAGCAAAATCAATGGGAAAGACAGATTCACTTAACAAATGTGGCAAGAAAAGTTATTAAATGGGACAAAGCTCACTTCACAAATTTCTCACTTAGCAATATAAATAGTTTGTGATCTTCTAGCTCCCAATGATAAGATACCCCTGGGCATTGATCAAGTCATTAATAATTAATGAAGCAAAACATCCTCTAAGTTCCTCTGTTATTTGACACATTGCCTTTAATGATAGGAAATCCATTTAATTCCCTATGAATCAATTATACAAGTTGCAGACTGAAAATTTCCTATTCAAATCAACTACTTGCTTGTAACGGGCACATAGAATCCTGAATTTTACAATATCCTATCCATGGATCTAGAGAAGTTGGATTTATGTACTCCATTAATTCATTAGATTTATATCCTTCATTTCCTCTTGTAGTTGAATGTGACCGACATGACATTGCCTCCTCCAATTTTTCTGTTCAATGATCACCCTGTGGGGTAAGTTGAGCTGACACACAGTATTATTATTATTATTATTATTATTATTATTATTATTATTATTATTATTATTATTTATTAGATTTGTATGCCGCCCCTCTCCGTAGACTCGGGGCGGCTTACAGCAATGATAAAAACAATATATAATGACAAATCTAATAATGAGAATCTAAAATGACAATAATACATTTAAAAAGTCTAAAAAACAAGAAACCCCAATATATAAAAACATACATACAGTCATATCATACACAAAAAACTACATAGGCAGGGGGAGATGTTTCAGTTCCCCCATGCCTGACGGCAGAGGTGGATTTTAAGGAGTTTACGAAAGGCAAGGAGGGTGGGGGCAGTTCTAATCTCTGGAGGGAGCTGATTCCAGAGGGTCGGAGCCGCCACAGAGAAGGCTCTTCCCCTGGGTCCTGCCAAACGGTATTGTTTAGTTGACGGGACCCAGAGGAGACCAACTATGTGGGACCTAACCAGTCGCTGGGATTCGTGCGGCAGAAGGCGGGCTCGTAGATACCCTGGTCCGGTGCCATATAGGTGATGACCAACACTTTGAATTGTGACCAGAAACTGATCGGCAACCAATGCAGACTGCGGAGTGTTGGTGTAACATGGGCATACCTGGGAAAGCCCATGATTGCTCTCGCAGCTGCATTCCGCACGATCTGAAGTTTCCAAACATTCTTCAAAGGTAGCCCCATGTAGAGAGCATTACAGTAGTCGAACCTCGAGGTGATGAGGGCATGAGTGACTGTGAGCAGTGACTCCCGGTCCAAATAGGGCCGCAACTGGTGCACCAGTCAAACCCGGGCAAACGCCCTCCTTGCCACAGTAATAGACCCAGTCACTTTCTGAGTTATAGCAATTGCATTTAGACTTATATAATGCTTCACAGTGCTTTACAGCCCTCTCTAAGCAGTTTTCAGAGTCAGCATATATTGTCCCTACCTCTGAAGGATGGAAGGCTGTGTTAATCTTGAGCCTGGTAAGATTCGATCTGCCAAACTGCTGGCAGCTGGTGATCAGCAGAAGTAGCCTGCAGTTCTGCACTCTAACCATTGCGCCTAAGGGTAAATTTCCTTGATATAATGTTATGTATCATCTGTTTTTGTTCTTTGCGTTTTGGGTTATATTTCAACTAGAACTTCAACTTTGGAAATCTCCAACCAGATTATAAGATCTAGAATAGATCTCTGTATGGGGTTCTCTGCCAACAAAGGAAGAAGAGGGAAGGAAGCAGGTATCGATGAAAGTTCTCTAGAGGTCTACTGTAGGTGTTGGGAAGTTTCCTTGATATAATGTTATATATCATCTGTTTTTGTTCTTTGCGTTTTGGGTTATATTTCAACTAGAATTTCAACTTTGGAAATCTCCAACCAGATTATAAGATCTAGAATAGATCTCTGTATGGGGTTCTCTGCCAACAAAGGAAGAAGAGGGAAGGAAGCAGGCAGCGATGAAAGTTCTCTAGAGGTCTACTGTAGGTGTTGGGAAGCTGAGATCTAGCAGCAAATTTTTTCACAGTATCAAAGGAGCAGTCAGACAGCTGACACACACCACAAGGCCTGGATACACCAGAAAACGATCAAAGGGTTACTTTACAAATGGTAGTTTGAGACTTATGTCCATCAGCACACGTAATTATGCAACACAGATATCCTTCTCACTCAGATCCTACACAGTCACAAAATTTCACCACAGTTGCATGACTGCTTCTCACATTCCCAACCTTCCCTCCCCACCCCCCCTCGTGGTGAAATCGTTTTCATCTTGCTTGTAAAAAAAATAAAATAGATATTCAGACCGTGCCAAATAATGTAATGGCTTTGAAACCAGTTCAGCAATTTCCAGAATTCAGCTGGAAATCCATTATGTGGACATGTTTATCTTGGCTGTGTTATCTCGATGAAGATTATAGAACTGATGCAACGAAGTTGTATAGAAAAGTAAGCACTTCGTTTAATGTCAGAAAATAAGGAGGCGAACGAAAAGTAGATTTTTACAATGAAACTATGAAGAGTAAAGTACTTCAGATGCTTGAAGTGCCTGTTTGTAGATCGCCTTCTTATTGTGTTGATTTATTAGAATTTTGAATCTGTCTGGCTGCTAAAGGCTCACAAATTATAACATTATTGATTGATTTAGTCATTAGATCTATATCCTGTTTTTCCTCCGTGAGGTCAAGAGGGCATGCGCGAAACTTTTTCTTCCAGTCTTCCCTCCTGTTACTCCTAGCAACAATAATCCTGTCCCAAAGTCACTAATGAATTTCCATCGCTAAGCATGGATTTTCACTGAGGTCTTGTCCAAAATAATGTGACCCTGTATTAATTCTGGACACATTGTCAAAATGACCCTAGCATGTGTGCTTTTATGCTCCATTTCCAATGTACATTTCTCCCTGCAGTGTCATCTCGAGAGCTTCTGTCTGTTTTGAACAGCATGTTTCGATTTGTTGCAACTTAACCCCAATAACTTAAGAGCCTGGGTGGCACAGTGGTTAGAGTGCAGCACTGCAGGCTACTTCAGCTAACTGCTAGTTGTAGTATAGGAGTTCAAATCTCACCACCAGCTCAAGGTTGACTCAGCCTTCTGAGGTGAGTAAAATGAGGACCCAGATTGTTGGGGGCAATATGCTGATTCTGTAAACCGCTTAGAGAGGGCTGTAAAAGGACTATGAAGCAGTATATAAGTCGAAATGCTATTGATATTACTAATAATTTATTTCCATAATGAAGAACAGCCATTGAGGAAGTCAGTCCTTAGTAATACTTTTGAGAAATGTCCCTTATGACTGTTTGTAGTAATAGTTGCTGTCTTCCAAATAGAAAATTCTTAGTTTTTGTTGTGATTCAGCCTGCGGCTCCTCAGGGACCAGCTGCGTCTCTGCTGGATCCATGCCCAGAGGAGGAGGAGGACAGTGAACAGGAGGCGGAGGACCAGGCAGATGGGGGAGAGGAAAGTCAGGAAGAGGAGGAGGTAGAGCAGCCTGAGAGCCCCCGGGGGGGGGGGGCTCTCCCCAGCTAGTAGCCTGGACTCATTGGATGAAGACGCACAGGCTATAATTGACATGAGACAGCGATGTGCAGCTCAGAGACGGGACCAATTAGAAAGGTATTTGCATCACTGAATTGGCCACAGCTGGGTTTGGGTGTGGTTCTTCTCAGCAGGGTTTAAAAGGTAGGCCCGCCCTTGCAGCCTTGTGGAGTGTTATCAACTGGAAGTTCTGTGACCCTGCTTCGCTTCTCGGCATCTCTGATCTTGGCTTGTGGCCTAGAAGCAGGGCCGCTGATAGACGGGTATTACTGGGACTGCTGTCCCGGGCCCGGGCAAATTGGAAAATTGGGGGGCCCCGGCGCCCACCAAAAACTCCCCAACCCCGAAGAGAGCCTGAATAATGGGGGGGCGGGCCCGACGCTTCTCCTGCTGAGCCCAGTCTTCTCCCGGTGGCTTTCGACTCCTCCCGCCGAGGAGCTGCAAGGCTGGCCTTGGCTCCCCTTCCCTAAACCCCCGCCAGCCCCCTCCTTCCCTTCCCGCCCTGCCCTCCTTCCCCGAGGCGTCCCTTGCCCATCATCCCCTGCCGGCCAATGGGGCAGCGGGACTGCTAGATGGGCAGCTCTTCCGGCGAGGGTGGGCCTCCGCACGCGCAGAAAGCATCCTCCCTCACACCCAGCGCCGGCCATGGGGGCTTCCGCCGCCGCCTTCCGCAAGGCCCCCAGAGGAGCCGCGTGGGTCTCCAGCCTTCTCCTGGTGAGTCACCGCGACAAGGATGCGGGCGATGGAGAAAAGGGAACCCGGCGCCTTGCAGTAGAGGGGTAGGTCCTGAACACTCCCACTGACTCCCCTACCGCGGCGGCACTTTCGCTTGAGAGCTCTGCGCTGTGTCCCAGCCTTTTTTATATCCCTCGCCGGCCCACTCAGGAGCATGCTCAGATGACACGCAATTGCCATTTAAAGGCGGTGAGACGGCTTTCCTTCCGCCTGAGGTCTCCACGACTCTTTCTCGCTTTTAAAAAAAGGCAATAACAACAACAAAGTAACGGGAACAACCCCCGCGACCGCCCAGCGGGGGGCGCGTGCGCACACACTCACACATACACCCACCCACAGAGAGACAGAGAGAAAGAAAGAGAGGGACAGAGAGAAAGAAAGAGGGACAGGGAGAAAGAAAGAGGGACAGAGAGAAAGAAAGAGAGGGACAGAGAGAAAGAAAGAGAGGGACAGAGAGAAAGAAAGAGGGACAGAGAGAAAGAAAGAGGGACACAGAGAAAGAGAGGGACAGAGAGAAAGAAAGAGAGGGACAGAGAGAAAGAAAGAGAGGGACAGAGAGAAAGAAAGAGGGACAGATAGAAAGAAAGAGAGGGACAGAGAGAAAGAAAGAGAGGGACAGAGTGAAAGAAAGAGGGACAGAGAAAGAAAGAGAGGGACAGAGAAAGAAAGAAAGAGAGGGACAGAGAGAAAGAAAGAGGGACAGAGAGAAAGAAAGAGAGGGACAGAGAGAAAGAGGGACAGAGAGAAAGAAAGAGAGGGACAGAGAGAAAGAAAGAAGAACAGAGAAAGAAAGAGAGGGACAGAGAAAGGGAGAGAGAGAAAGAGAAAGAAAGGTAGAGAGAAAGAGGGAGAGATAGAAAGAGAGTGAGTGAGAGAAAGAGAAGAGAGAGAAAGAAAGAGAGAGGGGGGAGAGAAAGGGAAAGATAGAGAGGGAGAGAGAAAGGAAGAAGAGAGATAGAAAGGGAGAGAGAGAGAGAAAGGAGGAGACAGAGAGAGGGAGAGAGAAAGAGGGAGAGATACAAAGAGAGTGAGTGAGAGAAAGAGAAGAGAGAGAAAGAAAGAGAGAAAGAAAGAGAAAGAGAGGACAGAGAAAGAGGGAGAGAGAATTAGAAAGACAGAAGGACAGAGAGAAAGGGAGAGAGAGAGAAAGAGGAAGAATAAATATTAAATATTGTATTTGTTCCCATTTTGTTTTTTACTTTAAATAAGGTATGTGCAGTGTGCATAGAGATTTGTTCACACGTTTCTTTTAATAGTCCGGCCCTCCAACAGTCTGAGGGACAGTGAACTGGCCCCCTGTGTAAAAAGTTTGGGGACCCCTGATCTACACTGTTCAAAAAAATAAAGGAAACACTTAAACAACACAATATAACTCCAAGTAAATCAAACTTCTGTGAAATCAAACTGTCCACTTAGGAAGCAACACTGATTGACAACTTGGAGTTTATATTGTGTTGTTTAAGTGTTCCCTTCACTTTTTTTTGAGCAGTGTACTTTGAAATTAACTTGGATACCACGGGCTCATTCAGACCTGCGTTCACCGATGGGCGTAAAAACTAGATCGAAAAGGATATTGAGATGTGAAGCAATATGAAATTGTATTTGGTTTTTTTTAACAGCTCCTATTTTAATACCACTGATAACTACACAACCCCCTGGATAATTAGAATAGAATAACAGTGGGAAGGCACATTGGAGGTCTTCTAGTCCAACCCCCTGCTTAGACAGGAATCCTACACTACTTCAGACAGATGATTTTTTTAAAAAAAGTAGTTATTATGTAAACATTAAAAAAATAAGATAGTACATAATCTATCATTTTACAATATACTTATTTGTTTGTTTAAATTTTGTATTTGCATTTTATAAGACAAGCAACAAAACAACACAACATAACAAACACCACCCCCGTCCCTTTTGAACTGTTATCCTCACAGTTCCTTCTTTATCTAGTTATACGGCCTGTAACATCAGCGGTTATTATATGATTATTCTATAGTTCCAGTAAAACTAAGGTCAAGTTGTTGCTATCATAATCTTATGAATAAAGTTAATTCTGGGAACATCGGGTTTTATTTACAGCTATTTTCAGATGATTATCTAACATCTTCTTAAAAACTTAAAAAAAGTAGTTTTAAAATGGCGGGGGGGGGGGCAGACACTTAGGCTGTATGGGGCCCCAAAATTCCTGATGGCGGCCCTGCCTAGAAGTCTGGAAGATTTGGGAGAGGCGTGAGTTTTGTTATCTCCAGCGTTGTTTTTGACAGCAAGAATCCTGTTTTCTTTCATGGCCTTCGTGAAACCTCTGTGAAGTTCCAGCGTGTTCTTGTCTGTAAGAACAGTTTCTGTTACCTGTGTTTGCTTTGAATTATATAAACTGCCTTTGCTTTTTACCAGTGTGTCTGGCTTCTCTTTTTGGTTGGTGTTGACTTCTGGAGGGACCCAGACAGAACAGTTTTATATCTGGTTAAAAAACAATTACTCTTTTAATTTTTTCTGAGTGTGCTACTTTTTCTGATGTTTTTTTTCAAGTCTTGTTTCACCATTTACCAGTCAGCTGTGATTAAAGTGTTTCACCCTCAACTACCAACTGAAATGGTGCACCGTTAGCCTTTAGAAATGTTGTTGTTAGTTGCGAAGTCATATCCAACCCATTGTGACCCCTGGACAATGTTCCTCCAGGTCTTCCTGTCCTCTACTATCCCCTGGAGTCCATTTAAGCTCATGCCGATTGCTTCAGTGACTTTAGAAATAGTATAGATTAATTTGCTATTGGCTTCTTCTGGAATGCCCTTAGGGATGTTGTCCCAGTTTGTCTTCTAGTGTTTCTTGCTTATCTAGGATAGAAATACTAACCAGGATTGACACTCTTTAACCTTTCAAATCACAGACAGAACCAGTTCTGTGGAGAAAGGTTTTTTCCATGGATGGGAGTGGTGTGGTTTTGCCTGCTGCCTGCATCCAGTGCCTTTCTCTTGTTTGCATGGCCGGGTTTCTGCCCTGCCATGGCCCAGTGGCAGCCCACGGACCAGGGGCTGGGGACCTCTGTTTTATGGCCTTTATCTTTTAGGATTTTTAAAAAATAAACATGTTTAGCGGCAGTGGGATAGGATAGCAGTGGGATGGAAGGCAATATTTCTGTGCTTCAAATTAAGATACAGTTGTACCTCTACTTATGAACTTAATTTGTTCCGTGGCCAGGTTCTTAAGTAGAAAAGTTTGTAAAAAGAAGCAATTTTTCCCATAGGAATCAATGTAAAAGCAAATAATGCATACGATTGAGGAAACCACAAGGACGGTGGAGGCCCTGTTTCCTCCCAGGAGATTCCTAGAGAGGCCCCATGGAGGCTTCTCCCCGCCTTTTCCGGTTAGTTTTGCAGGCTCGGGTTTGTAAGTGGAAAATGGTTCTTGAGAAGAGGCAAAAAAATCTTGAACACCCGGTTCTTATCTAAAAAAGTTCATAAGTAGAGGTGTTTGTAGGTAGAGGTACCACTGTAACTTCATGCAAAAGACGTAGAACTTTTTCATCTTTTATAATGTATAATATAAAGTGCAGTCAGGCGGTAGGGAAAGCAAGTAGGATGCTTGGCTGCATAGCTAGAGGTATAACAAGCAGGAAGAGGGAGTTTGTGATCCTGCTATATAGAGTGCTGGTGAGACCACATTTGGAATACTGTGTTCAGTTCTGGAGACTTCATCTACAAAAAGATATTGACAAAATTGAACGGGTCCAAAGATGGGCTACAAGAATGGTGGAAGGTCTTAAGCATAAAACGTATCAGGAAAGACTTAATGAACTCAATCTGTATAGTCTGGAGGACAGAAGGAAAAGGGGGGACATGATCGAAACATTTAAATATGTTAAAGGGTTAAATAAGGTCCAGGACGGAAGTGTTTTTAATAGGAAAGTGAACACAAGAACAAGGGGGCACAATCTGAAGTTAGTTGGGGGAAGATTAAAAGCAACATGAGAAAATATTATTTTACTGAAAGAGTAGTAGATCCTTGGAACAAACTTCCAGCAGACGTGGTAGATAAATCCACAGTAACTGAATTTAAACATGCCTGGGATAAACATATATCCATCCTAAGATAAAATACAGAAAATAGTATAAGGGCAGACTAGATGGACCATGAGGTCTTTTTCTGCCGTCAGACTTCTATGTTTCTATAATGGTATGAGAGAAGAATACTGAACCCCTAACACTCATGCAAAACTGAAAGGTAGAAGCATTCTAACACTTTTCTATCATGGCTTTTCGTTTTCTTCCTTTCTTGCCTATCCTGCCTATTTCCTCACTCTCTTGCCCATTTTTTTTTACATAACTTGAATGTGGGAGGGGATGAGATGTTAGAAAATTTCTGTTTTGTGGCTCTTTCTCTGTTTCAGAAACAGGGAGTGGTTATTAATGTTCCATTAACCCTTTCAACTTTATTTTGAACATTATAGTTGCCTGTAGAAGTTACCTTACAATGCTAGTTTTGGGAGATTTGGGAATTGGTTATTATAGCTGCATGACATCCTAGCTCTTTATCCTGTGGTGAAGGATAATGATGT
This sequence comes from Erythrolamprus reginae, assembly GCF_031021105.1. Taxonomy (NCBI): domain Eukaryota; kingdom Metazoa; phylum Chordata; class Lepidosauria; order Squamata; family Dipsadidae; genus Erythrolamprus; species Erythrolamprus reginae. Next base: position 312,617,313 of record NC_091950.1, on the reverse strand, counting down.
CATATGAACAGGGTCATTTTGTTTACTTCATAAAGCTGGCTTAGTGACTGGTACTTAATTAGCAGTGAAATAAATAATTTATGCAAATAATTATTAACATGAAGATTATTTTGCCCATTTAATATAACCTACTACAAAAAATACATATTCTTGACAATGTTGGCAATAGCCAGGCATTTTATGAGTATTGCAGAAAGTGAATGAATAAAAACTTTATTCTGGCCTCCGTAAAACAGGCTACAGCATATAAAAGTGAATGCTTTCTTTAAAACAGCCCAACCCATTCCTTTGCTTAGACTATAATGTCACCTATTCTTCTTAATGTCAATTTAACATTTTTTTCTTAAGTGCAGCACTGACATCCTTCAGTACAATAAATAAGAGCTCAGTTTTAAACATCTCCCAAATAATGTTAACCTAATAGAATATTACTGTACTTTGTAAAGGTTTGTGCAGCTCTGGAAATCAGCAGTTAAAGGCTATAATTCTCTGTATGGGGACAGAGAACCTGAATATGATCTTGGCGTGGCACACAAATGTGGGTCAGACCTACCAAAACTGCACCCCACAACGGAGCCGTTACCATTATTTCTGACAACAGACCTCCAAATGAAACTGCACTAACTTCTTTGTGCTATATTTTATTTGACACTTCCCCCATCCCCAGCCATCTCTGAATATAGATATATTCTAAGAGTGGGAAATAAATTACTGTAGAATAAGCGAGATGTATTCTAGGGAATGAATTAATTAGTAGGCTGTAATCACCTAGCAGGCATCTTTATTCACAAGAAAATCCTGTTCACTTCACTGGGAATGATCTTTCATTTTCAGCCTTTAGTCAATGAATGGCTTGCCTTTCCTAATGTTGAGATTGGCTGCTTAATTAACCATTTCCTGAAATAGTACCTAATCAGCAGCCTATCTTTTCCTAATCCCATAGGGTTATAATCATCTGGTTATTTATTTATTTTTAACATGGATTGCAGTGAGTAGCATGGATGAATGAAAATTAAGAATGATTGGATATATGCCTATGTAAGAGCATGGTAGAAGCATTGAAGGGGTGGGATCAACAATATCAACATGCACTCACTTGTACGGCTGTACCTTCCCCCTTGGATATGTGCACAATGGATACAACACCTGCTGAAAAGTGGTAGTAGGGCTTCACATGTGCATTTGTGCCTGTCCTTTCAACATCATAGAATGTAACTGTATGAGTTTAGCAAAAGGAAACCGATGAACGCATGAACATGAATATAAAATTCCACGCGAGGATGCCTGGAAGAGTCACCATAAAAGTAAGTCCAAGCCCAAAAGGGGTGTAAAGTTGGACTCGACTACATCATATGTCAAGCATTCCTTAAAACAGTGTTTCCCAATCTTGGCAACTTGAAGATATCTGGACTTCAACTCCCAGAATTCCCCAGCCAGCGAATGCTGGCTGGGGAATTCTGGGAGCTGAAGTCCAGATATCTTCAAGTTGCCAAGGTTGGGAAACACTGCCTTAAAAAGCCTGCCTTTTTAAGGGCTAGGTCTTCCATAAGAGTCCAAAGTAGGATAATTTGAAACTGGTCATTTGTGCCTTGAATGAGAAGTCTGAGTTGATTGTATTGTGTATTTATCTGTTTTCTGAGTTGTCAGTGATATTCCCAGGAGTCTTCTCCAACACCCAAGTTCCAAAGCATTGATAGTTTTCCCATCTTGCTTCTTCAAAGTCCACATCAGTAAGAATGTTTCCAATGAATAACTAATGAGAAAAAGTTTAAATTTTTGTTATATGCCGGCATGATTTGCTTCTGAACATTTAGCAGAATATTTAGCAATTCTGTTTGGCAAATGAATATGCTGTTTGTTGAACATTTGGAACTGTCTTTGTTAGCAGATAATTTCTAAGAAACAGAATGGGTGTTTTGCTGGTTTTCCTTTCCTTTCCTTTCTTTTCTTCTTTCCTTTACTCTCCTATTTCCTTTCCTTTCTTTTCTTTTCTTATCCTTTCCTTCCTTCTTTCCTTTACTCTCCTCTTTCCTTTCCTTTCTTTTCTTTTCTTTTCCTTCCTTCTTTCCTTTACTCTCCTCTTTCCTTTCCTTTCCTTTCTTTTCTTTTCCTTCCTTCTTTCCTTTACTCTCCTCTTTCCTTTCCTTTCCTTTCTTATCCTTTCCTTCCTTCTTTCCTTTACTCTCCTCTTTCCTTTCCTTTCCTTTCTTTTCTTATCCTTTCCTTCCTTCTTTCCTTTACTCTCCTCTTTCCTTTCCTTTCTTTTCTTTTCTTATCCTTTCCTTCCTTCTTTCCTTTACTCTCCTCTTTCCTTTCCTTTCTTTTCTTTTCCTTTCCTTCTTTCCTTTACTCTCCTCTTTCCTTTCCTTTATTTTCTTTTCCTTTCTTTTCCTTTCCTTTCTTCTTTCCTTTACTGTCCTCTTTCCTTTCCTTTCTTTTCTTTTCCTTTCTTTTCCTTTCCTTCCTTCTTTCCTTTACTCTCCTCTTTCCTTTCCTTTCCTTTCTTTTCCTTTCCTTCCTTCTTTCCTTTACTCTCCTCTTTCCTTTCCTTTCTTTTCTTTTCCTTTCTTTTCCTTTCCTTTCTTCTTTCCTTTACTCTCTCCTTCCCTTCCCTTCCCTTTCCTTTCTTCTTTCCTTTTCCCTTTATTTTCATTTCCTCTTTCCTTTGCCCTTTCCTTTCTGTTCCTTTTCTCTTTCCTTGCCCCTTCCCTTCCTTCCCTTCTCTTTCTCTTCCCTTCCTTTCCTTTTCCTTTTCCTTTCCGCAGTAGGGGGGATTCTCTACCCTAGTTTCTCCTAAGCCTCTGTGTGTGCACTGCGAGATGACCCTCTCCATGCTCTACTCAACCTACTTGGACCAATTTGTCAAGAATACTATCAGATAAATATCCGTCATTTGAAACCTTTATAGTGGCAAACGCAAATAAATCAGAGACACATTTTTGCTAAGCACATCAGCAGACAGCTCTAGCCTAATGTATTGGCCTTCAGACCTCCAGTGAAGTTGTTTCCCACCCATCCTGTAAGGAGTAAATTCTGGCTAAATGAAACATTTTATAGGGAAACCAATTTAATCTGTAGCACATCTGCCTTATTTTAATGAATGTCTACTTGATTAAGTAATTTGTCCACAAAGAAATTGAATGGTTATTAACTAATTATTATCTTTGGTTTTCTATTTAGTGTTCATTTGCATAATTAATTTAATTATTACACTTTTTACTCAACAAATTATTATTGTAAGTATTGGCCTAAAAAGTGTTCCCAAGTATTCTTTTACACAATGAGAGAGAGAGAAAAATAACCTTCCAGAATTAATTTGTTAGAAATATATGGTATGTTTGGACCACTATATATTCTCCTTGCTCAAGAGGCACTGAATACTATTTGAAATGTCATTTAATAATATTAAAGGATGTTTGATGTCTCATTTACATTTGCCAGGTTTTCACTAGTACATTTGACACGCAAATAATATTGAGTACATGGAAGTTTGGATGGATGTACCTAAGAGTATCTGGAAAAGTGTGAAAACTGACACGCAAAATTGCTTAAAAATTACAGTTAATGCTTAATAAGCATTTATCTATCTATCTATCTATCTATCTATCTATCTATCTATCTATCTATCTATCTATCTATCTATCTATCTATCTGATTTTTATGCTGCCCTTACCCTTAGACTCAGGGCGGCTTACAACAATTAAAATTTGCCATGTGATAACCTTGGTTATATTGCTGTAGCAGTATCCCTTTTCCAGTATAATAAACACCATTGGTAGACCAAGTCTCCATTCTCTGCAATAGTTTCTATTAGATTAAGTGAACTTCTGATCCGAAAGCCGAGAACAGAGGTTCTCACTGCTGGCATGACATTGAATGATGGGTATCAGGATCCAGAGTGGAAAAGGCAGGTACAATTCCAAAGCAGTTACATTTTGATTTAATTTTCTCATTCAAAATTAAGATTTTGTCTTCAAATTTCACACCCTAAATTCAAGCCCATTTTGAATGTTTGCAATGCTACCTTACCAAGTTGATAATAGTAAAAATTTGTATAGGTTGGGATGTTTGACACAACAGAGATGAGGGTGTGGATCCTTATTTGTTTTCAGTACTTCCCCTCCCCCCAGCTTTGGCAGATTCGTTTACTTTTAGTCTTTTAATGAATGCTTTGCTCTGGTGTATCCAAGGTCTTAATGCCCTCATTCCCTACGGACTCTAAATTCTATCTTAGATTTCTCCCCAGTGGGATCCATATAGAAGCCGACTCAAATACCTAATGGTGCCACAGGAAATTCTCTTGTAACAGATACCCTATGGTGTAAAACCAATATTTTGTTTTTAAAGTGATTTCCTTTTTTTTTTTGGTTCAGTCTTCTCAACTTGCTTTTTGACCAAGCCAAAACATCAGAAGTTATTATCAGTCCTGAAGGAGAGAGTTTAATAAGATGAATGGTGGCCAACTCACATATTACTACATAACATCTCAACTAATTTATTGTAATCCTTGCTCCATATCACATATATTGTTGTATATACATTCCAAATATTTGTCTATATATAGTTATTTTGTATTCAATATTCTTATTTGGATAATCTTATAACTGTAGTATTTAATAGTCCAAGGGTGACGTGGAAAGAAAGGGTAGTTGGAGGTGGGATAGGAAAAAAAGAAGAAGGAAAGGGAAGAAGGAGAAAGAAAGAAAAGAGAGAAAAAGAGAGGGGGGTAGTACCTGCAAACTAGTAGGCATATGGATTGTGACGAATTAGTTTGATTATGTTTGTTATTTTTGTTAGTGAGAAGTATTTGTGAGTTATGATATTAGTAACTTATTAATAATTATCAAGTGGATTGAACTCAGATAGGGATTGCATTGATTTTGGTCTGAATTTCTATTGTGTATATCTTTATTTTGATTTATATTAAGAGATCTAACTTTAAAAACAATAAAACAAGAACAGTGCAATTATCAAAAATGCCTGCCATTTGCCAACTGTCAAAAATTTGATCATGTAAACGTAGAAATGCTGCCATGGTCGTGAGTGAAAACTGGTCATTAGTCATTTTTCTGCAGTGCTGTTGTAACTTTGAGTGGTCATTAAACAAAGTTGTAAATGGATGACTACCTGTATGTAAAAATGAGAGAAAACACCAAAACAAACACAAAAGATATTATTTATTTATCAGATTTGTATGCCGCCCCTCTCCGTAGACTCGGGGCGGCTAACAACAATAATAAGACAATATAAGCAAATCTAATATTTAAGTTAATTTAAAAAGCCCCAATTTAAGAAACCAATCATACAAACAGACATACCATGCATAAATTTTATAAGCCTAGGAGGAAGGGAAAATCTCAATTCCCCCATGCCTGACGGACAGAGGGGGATTTTAAGGAGCCTATGAAAGGTAAGGATGGTGGGGGCAACTCTGATATCTGGGGGGAGTTGGTTCCAAAGGGTCAGGGCCGCCACAGAGAAGGCTCTTCCCTTGGGTCCCGCCAAACGACATTGTTTAGTTGACGGGACCCGGAGAAGGCCAACTATGTGGGACCTAACTGGTGGCTGGGATTTGTGTGGCAGAAGGCGGTCCCGGAGATATTCTGGTCCGATGCCATGAAGGGCTTTGTAGGTCATAACCAACACTTTGAATTGTGACCAGAAACTGATCGGCAACCAATGCAGACTGCGGAGTGTTGGTGTAACATGGGCATATTTAGGAAAGCCCATGATTGCTCTCGCAGCTGCATTCTGCACAATCTGCAGTTTCCGAACACTTTTCAAAGGTAGCCCCATGTAGAGAGCGTTACAGAAAACACTTACTTCTTTCTGAATTAATCTCAATTAACTTTTTCTTAAAACTTCAGTATGGAATCTTTGTACTGCAAGAGCTTTTATGGAGTGCTTGATATCTCACAAAATCATGTGCAATCACCAAAATACATTATATATGTATAAAAATTAATCCTCTATGAAATCTAGGTAGTTTCTGCCCCTGTTCAAGATAACACTGCTACTGTCTTCTCTGAGAACTGTTTTCCTTCCAAAGTATAGTGAGATCCAAAGCCAGAACACACATGTAGCGACAAAAAAAGTCAGCAATTAAAAATACAGATCAGTTCATAGGAAAGGAGCCAATCACCAGAATAGCAATAGCACTTAGACTTTACACCCTCTCTAAGTGATTTACAGAGTCAGCCTATTGCCTCCAACAATTTGGGTCCTTATAAAGGCTCAGAAAGAACTAAAAGCTGACTGGAGCATGTCAAACATTGAAGTCCGACTTCAGAATTGTGATTTGGATGTTGGGTGGCTTGATAACATGGAAAAAACCCATCTCATGCAAATTAATTTTGCCAGTTCTTGTATTTTGTTTTTTAAAGTTCCTAATGCTGAGAATGATTCTATCTATCTATCTATCTATCTATCTATCTATCTATCTATCTATCTATCTATCTATCTATCTATCTATTCAATTAATTTGTATGCCGCCCAACTCCCTTGGGACTCTAGGTGGTTCACAAGCAAAAATAAAACATACAAATAATATTAAAATCACTAAAAGCCATTTAAAAACAATTTAAATCCAACAATTAAAAACCATGCATGCCATTTATGGCTGGATCTTGATGATACACTAGATCAACCGCCCCAGGCCTCCCAGAAAAGCCAAGTCTTTACAGCTTTCCGGAAGGCCAGTAGGGTGGAGGCAGTCCGGATCTCAGGTGGTAGCTGGTTCCAGAGAATAGGAGCAGCCACAGAGAAACCCCCCCCCCCCCGCAGACCCGCCATCCGTTACTGTTTAGCTGATGGGACCTGGAGAAGACCAACTCTGTGAGCCCTTATCGGTCGCTGGGAGCTGTGTGGTAGAAGGCGGTCTCGAAAATTGAACAAGGTTGCTTACTCATAATTGCTATGGTTCTAATTCCACCATAGACACACTGAACATAAGGAAAATGCACAAGGGCTGTATGGTTACAAACATTACACCACAAACTTTATCAAGTGGTTAAGCAGCACATCTAAGCAAAAACGAAACAGAAGAAAAGAAAAAAATAAGCTCAATTATTTCTGAGAAAAGCTAACAATTAAGGCCCTGATCTCTATGGACAGACAATTTTAAAAACCTTCTGTTAATTGCTTCAGCAATTTAAAACATAACTCAGTGCCTACACAAATACACACAAGCACACACACATACACACACACCTGCCGTACAGAAAACTTGAAATTAAGCTTAGAGAATAATTAGCTTGTGAAATAAGAGTTGGGCACTAAGATTGTATTGTCCTATCATACCCTTATTACTTAAAAGTGGAAGGGAGTTGTTTATAATAACCATCTTAGATTACCGAAATGGTGGTTTAGCCATTTATCAGATGTTCATGAGAAACAGGGAAGTCAGGCTGAATCTGCAGGACTCTCTCCCTCTGTTACCCCCTTTTTGTCTTTGGCATGTTCTAGTGGGTGACAGAGCATAGCAATGTGTTGGGCTTGACATTTATCCCGAGAATAAATCACTTTGGATAGCCTTAAAGGGTAAATAATTGAACACAGATTAGTGTTGAAAAGTGAGAAGGAGGACTGAAGTGCGGTAAGTTCAGCTCAAGGGCCACCAACATATAAGAGAGTCAATATTTCCTCTAGTTTGTCCTTTCGCCAATGAGTGCAATCCCTAAGCACATTTATTTACTGTATGTGTAGATATGTATATATATTTATAATATGAATACGTGTGTGTGTGTTGCTCACTCAATAAAGAGAATATATATCTTGTAATACAATCTATGCCACAAATAGAGGTATCACTTTCTAAGGCAATTACTGAGAAGTAAGTTTAGACTGCCTAAAAGCAACCCATACACTCATCTACCCTTCCCCCTTGTTAGGTTACTCTAGGTAATGTGGAGAGTGGCTTGTCACAGATAACAAATTGTGTCAATAGATTCTTTTAAAACAATGGGTTAATTTGTGACCATTAAAAACATCTGTAACAGCAACTTGTAGTTCAAGGATGAGATTCAATCCACTTTACCCCCTTTCAAACATTGTACAGTTGTATAATTCATTGGGGAGGGTGTTTCTTTTTCTCTCTCTCATTTTCCTATAATGTCTGAAACAGTTGTGCTCGAACAACTTTCAATAACTGCTTAATTACAAGGGGCGTCTAACTTTTAATTCTAAAATTATATCATGTGCATCTGGCTCACTTAAATGTATTCATATATCCATCCTAAAATAAAATACAGGAAATAGTATAACGGCAGACTAGATGGACCATGAGGTCTTTTTCTGCCGTCAATCTTCTATGTTTCTATGTTTCAAATGGTTGAATTACATTTTCTGTTTATAATTGGATGTTTTCAATTATTTTTATTATTTTATTTATTGGATTTGTATGCCGCCCCTCTCCGCAGACTCGGGGCGGCTAACAACAATGATAAAAAAACAACATGTAACAATCCAATGTAATAAAACAACTAAAAACCCTTATTATAAAAACCAAACATACACACAAACATACCATACATAACTAGGGGAAGGAATATCCTAACTCCCCCATGCCTGGCGACAAACGTGGGTCTTGAGTAATTTGCAAAAGACAAGGAGAGTGGGGGCCGTTCTAATCTCTGGGGGGCCACCACAGAGAAGGCATTTGTAATGGGGGTGGGTGGTTTAAAATAAAACTTTGATAACCTCAGTGAGGGTTATTGGTATCAAAAGCCAGTTTGCTGTAATGATGAAGATAACAGTCTAGAAACTGGGAGACCATGAGTTCTAGCTCTGCACAAAGTCAGGTGGCTTATCTTGGGCCAGTTACTCTTTCTGAACCCCAGGAAGAAGGCAATAGCAAATCACTTCCAAAATTTGCTAAGAAAACTGTGGGGATTTTTTTAGGTAATTGCAAGGAGTTAAAATAGATTTGAAGGTTTCAAAAAAAAAATTCTCCCCAACCTTCAGCAACATTTTTACAAAATTTATTTAAATGTACAATGTTTAAGTAAATATTGAAATTAAAAACATTATTTTTAAATTAACGTTAAAAAAACCTCAGAAACAACAGAATTCATCAAGCCAAGCCAAGCCAACACGCAACATCAAAACAAATGAAACCTATTCTCCAAAGCAGGGCAGGAAGTAATGGATGGGATATAATCAAGGAGAGAAGTTGAACCAATCCAGAACTAAGGAAACAATTCCTGACAGAGCAATTAACCAGTGGAATGGAGGGCCTCCAGAAGTTGTGGGTGCTCAATCAGTGGAGGTTATTATGAAGAGATGAATGATCACTTATCTGAAATGCTAGAGGGTCTTGTGTTTGAGCAGTTGGTTGGACTAAAAGACCTCCAAGGTCTCTTACAACTCTGTTATTCTGAAACAAACCCATATGCATGAAAATAACATTCAAAATGTAAAATATATTTGAGTTTAAAAAGAAACACAAAATATTAAATACCCAAATTCAGAATTCCTATGGAAAAATATATTTATATTGGTGCAGGCAACCTGTTAGGAGTCACTTTGGTAATTGAACTAGAAACTAGGAGTCACTTTGGTAATTGAACTAGAAACTACATAAAATAATCTTTAATTGACTCCTCCAGGTTCATTTCTGTCATGTCAATTTTAAAGCTAAGAGTGTTGTCTATACTTTTAAATTTAATTAACGCCACAAAAGATGTATTTTCATTATACAGTATTGTCAGTTAAGAACATTTTATGTCCTTGTTTTGAACTTTGTGGAATCTGACAAAAATAGACAACAAATCTGTCCTAACATAGAAACTGTTTTGAGTCTTCGGAGAGGGGTGGCATACAAATCTAAATAATAAATAAATAAATAAATATTTTTTTTCCAATTTTGTTCAGTCGTTCTATTGTACTGTGCATGAATTAATGAATATACTTCTTTGCCATTTCTTCCTTGGAAACTCAAGAGAGAACACACGGGAGATACCTCTCATGTTATCCCTCTAATAGTCTATACTCAGCAACAGACCCTGCACCTAGATTACTGTGGAGGAACTTAGTTCTAGTCTTGAAAAGGAAATGAGAAAGGCAAAATGGTTGCTCAATCCTTAGAAAATAGAATATGTGAGAAAGAAACTCAAAATAGCCCTATCTTGATCTTGTTGTCCTTAGAGGTGGCAATGAAAGTCTTGTTTAAACACATAAGATTCTGTTAATAAATGTTACAAGGATAAAATAGCATTCCTACTTCTTGACCTGTGGTCTACCTTAAAGGATTGTCAACTACCATGCTGGGATTTCTCTCCTGCAACAGTTCAGTTGGCTATTGAATAAACATACATATGCTAATTGAGAGCAGGCAATACATCAACATTTATACAATTGTTGTACAATTAAGTTGTACCAATAAAGGAGAATATTTGTAGCTCAGAGTTAAAATTAATGGTTCTTCGTGTTCTCTGAGCTTGGTTGTTTCCTTGCAAACATTTCATTACCAAACTAGGTAATATCATTAGTGCTATTGATGGACTATCACTGGTGATGTTATTTAGTTTGGTAATGAAATGCCTGCGAAAAATAATAATAATAATAACAACCAAAAGAGCAGCAAGGACTCCTCAATTTGTTTTTAAATTTTATGAAGTATGCCACCCAGAATCACTTGCTTAGATTGGTCCTGAAAGAAATCGAATAAAAAAATAATGCAGATACCGAAATATTTAATCAAATCCGCAACTCCAATTGTTGTACAGTTTAAAGTCTTTGTAAAATATCATCCATTCTTCCCAGTGGGAGACATTTTGAAATTAGATAAAGAGAACCGAGAATGATTTGATTAATGTACAGAAGGAGCTTGCTTTCTGATAGGACAATATCATTTGTTCTGATTCATTAAACAGAAACATTTACCAGGAGTTCCAGTTGTTTATTTTCTTTCACTGCTGCCAAGTAGGTTCCCATTAAGACAAAACAGATCATCACCACATTTGGTCACAGATATGATATAATGCTCTGTAGATGCTGGGCCATTTCATACCGTTTTCAGCTTATTATGAACTTTCAAATAATGGGATTGAGGGTTTCACTTTTTCTCAACTCATTATTTAAGGAGATGTCTTGCCTTGTTTTTTTTTCAGAAGCAAAAGTTGACATGACTTCAAAATCCTTGAAATGAGAAAGACACACACATACACACACACACAAATGTACTGTCCCAGCAGGAGGTTTTCCATTTCACAATAACTTGATTATTTATATATATTTTTTTAAGATTCAGGAAGGGGTTAGTATAATTAAGTGCAAATATATGTTTGTGATAAGAGAAAAATCTGAATCCATTTTTTCCCCTTGCAATCTTAGCCAAGAGAAACTTTACTTAACCCTGGTATATTGTAACTTAGTTGAGCTATGGTTTTGGGTTTGACCACAGCTAGTTTTTTAGAAGGCTGCCTTCTTTTGCTGACGTAGATGAATATTGTTAGATTCATGTGAAAATGAAGGAATGAGCCACAGTAACTTTATTTCTCTCCAAGCTGTAGCTGGTGTAGAACTGCCAGCAAGCGCCAAGCAAACTGCTTTTAAGAGCTAGCCTGGAGACTGCCGGCCACTGACAGTCATTTAAATTTTCCCACCACATGATTGACCAATCCGTGGCTAATATGCAAATAATCAAATGTCCGAATGTAGGTAACAAATATCAAGCATCAGAATCGTATATCACATACAGGTTACCCTTAACTTATGACAGTGACTCTTAGTGACTGGTCAAAGACACAGTGGACCTCCCTATGTGTACTTACAGCCCATTTCCAAAGTTCTAACAGCCGCCTCCCAGTCATGTGACCACATTTTGGATGCTTGGCAGCCAACTTCCATATACAGTCTTACGAGCTTAATTCGTTCCGTGATGAGGTTCGTAAGTAGAAAAGTTCGTAAGATGAAACAATGTTTCCCATAGGAATCAATGTAAAAGTGAATAATGCATGCAATCCCAAAACTCACCCCTTTTGCCTTGTGCCGCTGGGAATCCCCACCTCTGGACTTCCATTGCCAGCCAAAGCCCCCGTTTTTGCACTGCTGGGATTTCTCAGAGGCTCCCCTTGCTGGGAAACCCCACCCCCAGACTTCTGTTGCTAGCCGAAGTGCCCATTCTTGCACTGCTGGGATTTCCCTGAGGCTCTCCTCACTGGAATTCAAAGCAGTGCCGGCAAAAATGAAGGGAATGCCAGCGAGGAAAGCCTCAGGGGAATCCCAGCAGCGCAAGAATGAGTGCTTTGGCTGGCAATGGAAATCCGGAGGCGGGGATTCCCAGCGAAAGGAGGTTCAGGGGAATCCTAGCGCTTCGGCTGGCAACAGAAGTCCGGCAGCAGGGCATCCCTGCGGCGGTGGCTTGGGTTCGTAAGGTGAAAATATCTTTAAAAATCTTAAACACCGGGTTCGAATCATAGAAAGTTCATTAGAAGAGGCGTTCGTAACACGAGGTATCACTGCATGCATGCATTCATTCATTCATTCATTCATTCATTCATTCATTCATTCATTCATTTAATTAGACTTCTATGCCGCCCAGTCCTGAAGGACCAATGGCCATTTGCAGTGTCCCTCTGTCACATAAACATATTTTATAATAATAATAATAATAATAATAATAATAATAATAATAATAATAACAACAACAACAATAACAATAACAATTATTATTATTATTATTATTATTATTATTATTATTATTATTATTTTACTGAAAGCCAACATTCGCTTCTAATTTTCAGCAAAATTGGTCCATAGCAAGCAATAGGTTTGTTTAAAGACCAGTGTGTTCACTTAACAACTGTCATGTCCACGTAATGACTGATGCTAAAAAGGTCACAAAATTGGGTTTGTTACATAGATAACAACACTTTACAACTGTCATGACTTTTACAGACATAATGGGCAAGTTCCACTACAGCCATAGGTGGAGGACTATCTATGCACCACATATTTAAACCAGGGGTGTCAAACTGGGAACCCATGGGCTGATGCATTATACACAGGCCACAAGCCACACCCACCTTAGTTCTGCAAAGGCAAAAAATATGATACATCATGATACGTCAAGTGATGTGATTGTGTTCGACACCCGTGATTTAAACAATTGAATAGCATTATGTTGTTCCTGATCTTTGGAACAGCTCTTTAGGTCTGAAGGAAATGTCCTCTACTAAAATACATTGTTAGACACATTGCTAAATGATTACACTGCTCACCCTTTCCCACTCTCTCAGAAAACAGACAGGATCCAACCCATAATTTCTCTCATTCTTTGTCAAAATATTTTGCCTGTTAATTGTGGGATGTTATAAAGCTGGCCACTATTCTCAAAATAATAGATGAGATTATAAAAATGTTGTAGGAAGCCAGCTGCAAGGACAAAGTCAGTTGTTTGTTTCATCCATCAATTTGGATATATTTGTGGAGGCCAATAATCAGTGGTGATTTCAGAAGACGGGATAGGCTTCTGTTTGTCTATAACACACACAATTGTTGCTTTCAGTGTTCATGCTGCTAACAGAAGGCCTAACCTCACCAACTCAATTGTCTTTCAATTTTCTTATCCTCCACAGAGTTTGGTTTCTCTTTTGTCATTAAAGTAACTGATGGGCTTTGTGCTATACGGTAGAATTTATCCTTGTGATTTCTGTCATAATTCTATTTTGACTGAAAACAGAACTGTTAGTAGTTTCTTTGGCTTAAGACATGAATAGGTTTCTCCTGCTGGCATTTTAGCAACAATTCTTTATTATTATTTGCACATCCTTTGTGGATGTTCTTCAATAATAATAATAATAATAATAATAATAATAATAATAATAATAATAGGTGGCAGAGGACTTTTGCAAGTGAAGCAGACAGTGGAAGAAGAGAAGCATGCATTAGCTGACTATCTGAAGGAGAGCAAAGAGTCAGCGTTGATGGAGGTCAACAATAGGAAGCTTCTCAAGGTGAAGAAAACTAAGGACCAGTACAGAAAAACTGTAACTCAATGTCGTATGGACAGTTGGCGGAACAAAGCATTGTATGGCCAGTTCTTGGAGAAGATTGAAGGCAAAGTGGATAAAGAAAAGACCTGGTCATGGCTTACAAGTGGAACACTCAAAAAGGAGACAGAAGGACTAATACTGGTGGCACAAGAACAGGTCATTAGAACAAATGCTGTCAAAGCCAAAATAATAATAATAATAATGTTTGTTTATGTTTATTTAGATTTGTATGCCGCCCCTCTCCGCAGACTCGGGGCGGCTCACAACAAAGTGAAAAAAACAATTTACAACAAATCTAAATTTCTGCTAAAAACATTTTAAAAAACCCATTTTCTAAACACACATACATACACACATACCATTCATAAATTGTATATGCCCGGGGGAGATGTCTCAGTTCCCCCATGCCTGATGACACAGGTGGGTCTTAAGGAGCTTACGAAAGGCAAGGAGAGTAGGGGCAGTTCTAATCTCTGGGGGTTCCAGAGGGCCGGGGCCGCCACAGAGAAGGCTCTTCCCCTGGGGCCCGCCAACCGACATTGTTTAGTTGACGGGACCCGGAGAAGGCCCACTCTGTGGGACCTAATCGGTCGCTGGGATTCGTGCGGCAGCAGGCGGTCTCGGAGATATTCTGGTCCAGTGCCATGAAGGGCTTTAAAGGTCATAACCAACACTTTGAATTGTGACCGGAAGTTGATCAGCAACCAATGCAGACTGCGGAGTGTTGGTGAAACATGGGCATACCTAGGTAGGCCCATGACTGCTCTCGCAGCTGCATTCTGCACGATCTGAAGTTTCCGAACACTTTTCAAAGGTAGCCCCATGTAGAGAGCATTACAGTAGTCGAACCTCAAGGTGATGAGAGCATGAGTGACTGTGAGCAGTGAGTCCCGGTCCAGATAGGGTCGCAACTGGTGCACCAGGCGAACCTGGGAAAACGCCCCCCTCGCCACAGCTGAAAGATGGTTCTCTAATGTGAGCTGTGGATCGAGGAGGACGCCCAAGTTGCGGACCCTCTCCGAGGGGGTCAATAATTTCCCCCCCAGGGTAATGGAAGGACAGATGGAATTGTCCTTGGGAGGCAAAACCCACAGCCACTCCGTCTTATCCGGGTTGAGTTTGAGTCTGTTGACACCCATCCAGGCCCCAGCAGCCTCCAGACACCGGCACATCACTTCCACTGCTTCGTTGACTGGACATGGGGTGGAGATGTAGAGCTGGGTATCATCAGCGTACTGATGATACCTCACCCCATGCCCTTGGATGATCTCACCCAGCGGTTTCATGTAGATATTAAATAGCAGAGGGGAGAGGACCGACCCCTGAGGCAGCCCACAAGGGAGAAACCTCGGAGTCGACCTCTGACCCCCCACTAACACCGACTGCGACCGACCGGAGAGGTAGGAGGAGAACCACTGGTTGTATGCCACTCCTCTCTGAAGATTCATTCTGAATCTGCTTTTTTAGTTTCAGGGATCATTTAAAACCAGCTTTGATTTAAGCCTCAGGAATGCAGTAGCATCCTAAAGTTTTTCTGATGAAATACGATAGTTGTATGTTGCTTTTTTTTTATTCAGGACTTCATCTTCCCCTCCTGTCCCCCACTAACAAATCCATGCCTGGCCTATGGAGCTATTGGAAAGCCAAAACAAGCTGGGTCAAGTTGACTGGGTCAGTTCTGCTATTCTTTAAACACTGAGGAAACCAAAAGCATTGAGTTGTGATTCCCTATGGAACAATTTAATGCATGAAACTGTTAAAAGATATAGATACAGAGCTCATGATGGAGGAGTAAATACTGTATACTGCAATCTCTCCATTAAGTTTAATGACTTGTGAATGGTAGGAATACAATACTTACTGATCCAATTTGCATAGCACTTCTCATTATTAAATAAAGTGGCTTACATGAATGGGATTTAGCTCATCTCACAGGATAATTTATAGACATGGGAGGATTACCATTTGGTGATTATCCATCCTTCATATCTGATTGGATAAACATAGTTGTCAACCAACCAAGATAATAAATGGTTAAATAAGTTTTCATCTGGTAACCCAGGGCACTTTCTGAAAGTTATGTATTAACAAAGACTATTCTTTAATTACAACTGCTGTTAGTATAATTGATCCAAAGGAGTTATTCCAGCTTGACTCCATCAACACAGAGTTTCTATAGTTAAAACAGTTGATTAAAATAAGATGGAAACAAGGATGAGATACAAATGGAAGATTTATTTTATTTTATTTTTTTAGATTTATAAGCCGCCCATTCCAGACGTGTACTGATCCCTGAGAAAATATTGGCCTATTCAGATACCAGTAAAGATACCCAGTAAAGAGAGAGAGAGCGAGAGAGAGAGAGAAGAGAGAGAGGAGAGAGAGAGAGAGAGAGAGAGAGAGAGAGAGCATCCAAATAATGGACCCGCTTAAGTTTTATCAATAATTTCCCTGCAATAAATGGCTGTGAAAAAATCTACTGTAAATAATTTAATCAAAAAAATAAAATGGCATTTTCAGCTATTCAATATTAACATAAACATAACATAAAAGATTGACGGCAGAAAAAGACCTCATGGTCCATCTAGTCTGCCCTTATACTATTTCCTGTATTTAATCTTAGGATGGTATTAGATATTGCCTGCCAATCCCATTACATATTCTTATGCCTATTAGAGTTCTTTTTAAGACCAACCAGTTTCAGACAATTACTACGTATGCGGAAATTCTCCATCGTCTGATCTTGAAACTAAGAATGAAAAATGAAATGAAAGGGTGGTCAAGGGAATTTGACTACTGCAAGATAAGAACACACAAATTAATTCCTCCTTATCTACTCACCCCAGCAAAGAAGTTAGGCTACTCTTGCCAGCCCCTGCACTGGAGTGTAAAAAGCAGCTGTAGCTGTGGAAATATCCTCTGGGATGTTGGCAGATGCATTTCAGAACCCAACCAAAAACGATTAATGTCTTAGGACGTTAAGATCTCAAAAGATTCCCGGGTGAGGACAAATTCCTAAATTTATTCTTAAAAGTACAGATGGGACGAAGATTCATTAGTTTACATTCTGGGGATTAATTTATGGACTGAAATTTAGCTTACACTTGCAGTGCATACTTTGCAAACAAATTACCAATGAGAAACGCAGCCTGGAAAATTCCGTTTAAAAGTATGTATTTGTAAACATTTCATGCACAAGTCCATTAATCATGGAAAATGTATCTTAAACGAAACTGTAAATAAAAATAAAAATGCAAACTACAAAAATAAAATAGATGTGTTCACTCTTGTTTGGAAGTAGAAGGATTAAGAATTGAAATTCCTAATTTCAATACCAGAGATATTGAATTTATTCACAAACCAGAATTCTAAAGTGATCTGGGGCCATCAGTTCCGAATATGGATTAATTGGCTAAGTTAATGCTTTTCCGAGAATCTCAAAAGACGGCTGTTCTTTTTCCATATAGACCTTTTTTTTACTAAGTCTGCACTTCTATTTCTACTAGTTTATTCTTATCATTCCTATCATCCTTTCCCCCCCTCTTAGGACTGTACGACTGTAACTTGTTGCTTGTATTCTAAGACATAATCTAAGATTAATATTGATTGCTTCTTCATTGTTTGTTTGACCCCTATGACAATCATTAAGTGTTGTACCACATGATTCTTGACAAATCTATACTTTCTTTTATGTACACTGAGAGCATATGCACCAAGAAAAATTCCTGGTGTGTCCAATCACACTTGGCCAATAAAGAATTCAATTCGATTCTATAAAGAATTCTATTCTATCAAAATACCTAGTAATCACTGCACTTCTCTGCAAGGCTTTGAGGATCCACATACAAAGCTTGGCCATTTTGCAATAATAAGATCGTTTTGATTAAGCCAAGCACTAGGTCACGGGAAGGAAACAGTGGCCTTTGACAGAAGGGAGTTGACAAGTGATGAAGTAAGGAATGTGCTGATGTCCTTGAGCCGGAATGAGGGGCAAAGTGTGGGAAGATGCAGGCACATGAAGATGAAATCACTGTTGGGTTAATTAATTGGGGTGGGATGACTGCACATACAGGGGAGGAAAGAGGCTTAGTCTGCCCTAAATCTAAATTTCAAGTAGCAGCTACAAAGGATTCTGGAGCTACAGGAAGCATGGAAGCTATTGGGTGAAGCTTGAATTGGCTGCCATCCAAAGGAGTATGTCAAATATTAGTGAAAACAGACTGCAGCTGTTGTGTATAGGAGTATTTTCTTACAATTATGCTTTCACTCCTTCTCAAATGAAACTCAATGCTCACCAGGATTGCCACTGGTATAATGGAGGGGATGTATCTATACCAAGCTGGAAGATCATCAAGACCAAAATGCAAGATCACCAATTCTGTGGGGTCAGTTGCCTGTGGTTGCTTTATGTATAAAAACTATTTAGGGACCAGAAGCATTCTGTCCCGTGACAGATAATACTCAATTAACCAAAGAGTTATTTTTCTTCAAAGTCATGTTTTCGGCCTTGAGCTTTGAGAAAAAAACCTGGTGCATACTACTGGAGCATTATTGTCTATCAATAGTGATGGGCGGATCGAACCCGCACAATTTGGGTCTGTACCGAATTTTGCGGTGTTCGGTATACCGAACATGAACCTGAAATTTTTTGAAACTTCGGGCGAAGTTCAGGGTTGCATTTGGCGTTCGGAGCTTTGACGTCACTGGCAGGTTGCTAAGGACACCAAGGTGATCACTTCCTGGATTCCATGGAATCCAGGAAGTGATCACCTTGGCGTCCTTAGCAACCTGCCGGTGACGTCAAGGTTCTGCCCCCGGAATCTCTTTGTGGGAGGGATTCCCCAGCTCCTTCAAAGGGAGGTCTTCACATAAAAATAAACATTGTTATTTTTACATGAAAGGACCGCCCTTTGCTTGCAGCACCGCTGCAGTGTCCTTTTTCGTAAAAATAACAGTGTTTATTTTTACATAAAGCCCTCCCTTTGAAGGAGCTGGGGAATCCCTCCCACGAAGAGATTCCAGGGGCGGAGCCTTGACGTCACCAGCAGGTTGCTAAGGACACCAAGATGATCATTTCCTGGATTCCATGGAATCCAGGAAGTGATCACCTTGGCATCCTTAGCAACCTGCCGGTATATGTGACGTCAATGCTCCGCACCTGGAATCTCTTGGTGGGATTCCCCGTTGGGTTTGGGTTTGGTTCAGGTTCGGCCGAATTTTGCGTAAAGTTCGTCCGAACTTGCCGCACTTGAACACCGTTGGGTTCGCCCATCACTATCTATTAGTACAACGGGATCCACCTTCCAACTCAAGAATGCTGCTGGGTCCTGCAAAGTGGGCATATTACGCAGTGGTGGGATTCAAATTCTTTTTACTACTGGTTCTGTGGTCATGGCTTGGTGGGTGTGGCAGGGAAGGATACTGCAAAATTTCAATTCCCTTTCCATCCCAGGGGAAGGCTACTGCAAAATCTCCATTTCTTCCCGATCAGCTGGGACAAGAGAGGCAGAGAATAGATTTAGGGGGTGGGCAGTCAGAGTGGTAGTTATTGCTTCTGAACTACTAAATTTCCACTACGGGTTCTCCAGAACAGGTCAGAACCTGCTGAAACCCACCTCTGATATCGCAGCAGCCGCATTTTTATTTAATGTTAATTATTATGTTTCATAGGTTTTGGAGAAAAAATTGTTCTCTTAAAATATTTAACAGAGTTGGGCAACATGTACAATCAGATACCGAGGATGTATTTACTCATTAAAATTGTTTTAATGTTTTCTCTCTAACTTCCTGCCACTGCTCCTGGAAGATTATACATGGTGAAATGAGAAGAAAGCCAGAAGTGACCCCAGGGTAATCACGCTAGCCATAATATCAGAGCAGTTCTGTTTTGTCCTGGATTTTCTAGGAATGTTATATTTGTCAAAAATATCTCTATAGCTATCCATCTTGTCAAGGACTTTTGTCCTCCAGTGTGGCTTTATAGGATGAGTTTAGAAAATGATTGCTGATCTTCTGCTGCTTTGAACAACAACATCAACAACAAATGAATGTTCCAAATTGGTTCTTCCCCTTTAAATGATTTCTTATTTTCTTAGTTTCTGATGAATTATCCTTCTTCTTCTTCTTCTTCTTCTTCTTCTTCTTCTTCTTCTTCTTCTTCTTCTTCTTCTTCTTCTTCTTCTCCTTCTTCTTCCTCCTCCTCCTCCTCCTTCCTCCTCCTCCTCTTCCTCCTCTTCTTCTTCTACTTCTACTTCTCTTCCTTCCTCCTTCTCCTCCTTCTTCCTCCTCCACCCCTCCTCCTCCTCTTCTCCTCCTCCTTCTCCTCCTCCTCCTCTTCTTCTTCTCCTTCCTCCTCCTCCTCTTCTCCTTCTCCTCCTCCTCCTCCTCTCCTCCTCCTCCTCCTCCTTCCTCCTTCCTCCTCCTCCTCCTTCTTCTTCTACTTCTTCTCTTCCTCCTCCTTCCTCCTCCTCTTCCTCCTTCTCCTCTTCTTCTTCTCCTTCTCCTCCTTCCTCCTCCTCCTCTTCTCCTTCTCCTCCTTCTCCTCCTCCTCCTCTCCTCCTCCTCCTCCTTCCTCCTTCCTCCTCCTCCTCCTTCTTCTTCTACTTCTTCTCTTCCTCCTCCTTCCTCCTCCTCTTCCTCCTTCTCCTCCTCCTCCTCCTCCTCCTTTCTCCTCCTCCTCCTCCTCCTCCTCCTCCTTCCTCCTCCTCCTCCTCCTCCTCCTCCTTCTGGCAAAGCATGATAAAGCTTCCCCATTTCATCAAGCAGTAGAAACTTTCTGGAATTTCTTTATTATCTTGTGCTATTGAACTATTCCATGCTAAAGCAAAATAAAGGAAAGTATTTGTTGTTATAGTTACATAAATCAGCTGCTAAGTCATGATTGCAGGACTCCAAATGTAACCCTGGTGAAGCAAAACTCCAAATGCGGAACTCCAAACGTAACCCTCGTGAAGCTCAAGGAGCAACTCCTCCCCATGTGGCTCCAAGATGCCATCTTTGTTCAGCAAGTGAGCCCATCTATTTTTAGCTCGTTTGCAGTTCAATGGGAAATAAATGGAAGCCAGCTTTTCAGCCGAACTGCTGCTTTGTGATGTTTAAGCTTGTTAAGTGTTAAGGAGTGTAAGTAACCCTTGAAGTACCAAGAGTTCAAGAGAGTAACCCTTGAATTACCAAGGATGCACAAAGGAAATGTGGAGGTGGCAGATATACAACTGATAGCCCAGAGATACAAGCAGTAATTCAGATAGCCAGATACATACATATTATTTAGTTTGGCAAATAACAATCCTTGTCAAGAACAATCCTAGTTATACATAATTATATCAGTCAATACTCTCAATAAATATACAATACTATAAGCCTTGCTTACAAAATACATTAAACCATCATTTGAACAAATAGTTCTACAGTGTAGTCACACAGAAATAGCTGAGAGTAATCAGAGGGGGGGGGGTGTTCTGGCTCCCTCTTATGGCTAACTGCAACACTAACTCTTAAAGCTATAGTGTTATAATTAATTTACATTTATTCAACCTTTGCTTCAAAACCTTTAGGACCTGTAGTATCCATTGATTTTTGTTCCACTCTTGGGATGGGGTGGCGGCAATGGGACAAGCCAGAAAACATACATCAAATGATGCAACTTACATACTGGTGTCAGAAGTCAGGAGCACAACTACACTATTTGTGTAAATAGTGCAGTTGTGTATTCAACAGTATAGCAGTTTACTGTGAACACCACTGGTTCCACTGTTCAACAATGATCAGCTAAATATATGTTTTCGTTGTATATTCAACACCTTTAATCATAGCACTGCCTTCCAGAACCATAAATCATTTTTTTTTTTTGCATGAGATGTATTTTGGTACATTTCAAATATTTCTTTCTAGACATTATGTTGTTGGTTCCTCCATTAAATATGGCTTCTTAATGTCTTTCTTAAAATGCTGTCCAGTTTTGGATATAAGACGGCAAGGTATGACTTTAAATTAGCACAGAGTAATAAACTTTTCTGGACTTTTAAAATGGCATATTTTCTTTCTTGATAAAACTACTTCATGTGAAACAGTCTCACAATTATTTTTTTTAAAGCTAATCACGTACATTATCACTCATCAATTATGAGATACTGATATGTGTGTGTTTGTGTATGTATGCATGTGTGAGGCACATTATATCTGTCTGTCTCTCCAATTGAAAATGAGTAAGCCTATTCTCGGTCAGAGCCAGCGAAAGTAATGTTCTGGCCACAGGAATTTTCATGAAAGCAGCATTGTTGTGTCCTATTCTCAACACACTCCATCACTTTAATCCATGTTTTACATGAATAAGCTCAAAATAATATTTTGGGCAAATTATGTAAAACCCCAGATTTCTTGAGAAGTGTATAAGGATAATCAACAGCAATATGGATGGACCCAGTCATGTTGGTTTTGGATGAATTGTTGGAAGACATGAAGGCCCAGGCTGGGGAAGGAAAAATTCTATCTATGTTGGTTCTGAGGAAGCAAAATGGAGGAGACAAATTAAGATCAGATTCCAAGGCAAATTTATTCTAGTGTAAAGCCATATATGGTGTATTACTGATCTACTGTACATATGCAGTAATTATCAACTAGGGGGAGAGCATTTTTGATCACCATTGTTTATTTAGCATGCACAAAAGTGTCCCAAGATGGTGGGCGGAGCCTCCCACTGCCAGAACCGCTCCAAACCGGGAACAATCCACTGTTAATTGTATGCACACAATGATTTACAAATAGAGTAGAGTAGAATAGTATAGTATAGTATAGAAAAGAATAGAATAGAATAGAATAGAATAGAATAGAATTTTATTGTCCAAGTGTGATTGGACACACAAGGAATTTGTCTTGGTGCATATGCTTTCAGCGTACATAAAAGAAAAAGATACATTTGTCAAGAATCATGTGGTACAACACTTAATGATTGTCATAGGGGTCAAATAAGCAATGAAGAAACAATCAATATTAATAAAAATCTTAGGATACAAGTAACAAGTCACAGTCATACAGTCCTAAGTGGGAGGAAAGGGATGGTAGGAATGATGAGAAAAACTAGTAGAATAGAAGTGCAGATTTAGTAGAAAGTCTGACAGTGTTGAGGGAATTATTTGTTTAGTAGAGTGATGGCGTTTGGGAAAAAACTGTTCTTGTGTCTAGTTGTCTTGGTGTGCAGTGCTCTGTAGCGACATTTTGAGGGTAGGAGTTGAAACAGTTTGTGTCCAGGATGTGAGGGGTCAGTAAATATTTTCCTCGACCTCTTTTTGACTCGTGCAGTATACAGGTCCTCAATGGAAGGCAGGTTGGCAGCAATTGTTTTTTCTGCAGTTCTGATTTACTTTATACAGTATATAACATATAGCATATCCTAATAGCCAAAATGAATCTTCTGGCACAAGCTTATAAGAAAGGACTGGCACCATTGTAAGTTGCTATCATTATGGCCATCTGCTCAAAGTAATCCTATGAGTATTCTATGAGCAACAGGATAGAAAACTACTGAGAAGTTGTAACAGATCCAAAACCAAAATAAACACACTTTCTCTGCTAAGATCAGTAGTGGGTTTTGAATTAGTTTGCTACCGGTTCATGCACACACTTGCAACAAAAGCATCCCAGGTGGGCAGGCAGAGACTTTTGTTGCTGCCACTATTGGTTCTAAGAACTGGTCCAAACTGGGAGCAACCCACTACTGGCTTAGATCCCAAAGCAGACTCTTTTCCAGGGCTCTCTGTATCCCTAACAGGCCAAGAAGCCAAGCTGCAGTTGGGAAGGGAGTCTTTATGGAAATGGCAGAAAGATTCTGCATATGTTGAACGATTTATTTCACTTTAATTTTAGCTCTAGATTAGCATATTATTCACAGAGTTTTGAAAGAGAAAAAGGTCATCTTCCCTACCCTCCTTTTCTGAGTATGTGTACTCTTCTTGAGCCAGGCTTACTTATTGAAAGGAAGATAAGCGAGATGATGAAGTTCAGAAATATAAATGTGGCCAACAGAATAAACAAGTTTATCATACTGTTTTAGCAGAGGCAAGTCTATAAACAACGGCCATCCATATTTATCACTCTTTCACATAAAATAGCTTCAAAGCATCAACATTTTCCTTTTGTTAGTTGACATTTTTCTCCATTTACAATGATTCATAAAGCTTTCTAATCAAGGACTCTCTTTCTTCATATTAGCTAAGATATAGCCAATTCATCCAGAATTACTGGTTTATTTCAGCCCTGCCGCAACCACGTCAGTGGAACAAGCTCTCAAATATAGGCACATCCCACTTTGACCTAATCTTTCAAGTGAATGCTTTATGATCATGTTTTTCATGTGTTCCTTAGAGAACGAAGTTTATGCAAGCTAAATTCAATGTACGTAATCTTCAAAACTTTCCTGTAAGGAATCAAACCATGTCAAAGTCTTTACAAATCTTTTTTTTTTAATTGTATGCTTGGTTCTTTTTTTAAAAAAGATGATCGAACTTTTAAATATAAACATTATAATAAATAGATGAGATGTAAAAGGGCTTTCTACACTAGACCTGTTCAGATATTGTCATAAATGCATAGTGACCTCGATGTGAAAAGAGGCTGGGTCTCGCATCTTTTCCTTTTCCAATTTCCAGACATTCATTATTGCCAGTTCAGTTGTCCATATAAGCCAGAACCTACTCAAATATAATCCAAAAATCACATTGAAGTTCTCTTGTGTTCAAGAACTGATTGTTAGAGCTATGGCTAAGTCAGTGAATGGCTGCAAAATTTTTTACTACCACACTGTGGGTGTAGCTTATTTTGTGGGTGTGGCTTGCTGGCCATGTGACCAGGTGGGAGTAGCTTGATGATCATGTGATGGGGTGGCTTAAAGGTCATGTGACTGGCTTAAAGGTGACCAACTTGATGTCATTCACATCAAGGGTTTGGGTTAGGGTTAGAGTGTCTGGCCTATTCTCGCCTCAAAGAGATACAATTTCCCTTATTTTTTCTGAACATCCAAAATATACTATTTAATTCTATGTATATATGCCATATGTGTACATACATATCACACACAGGCACACAAAATATACATTACCTACTATATAAACTGTATATGTATGTGCACACACACAAAATTATACACATCCAACCTCATTTACTGAGGTAAGAAATACATACCCAGAGCCCAGAAAGGGAAAAAAAAATTCCAAATTTTTCTACCATTTCTGCATACCTGACCATACCCGTAGGAGCCCATCACTGGCTAAAGTTTAATTGTTTCTCATGTTATTGTTAACTTTCAAAAAAAAAACACCCAACCACAAAATTAACACATAGCTTCACCATGTTCTTTTATGTGATTGTCAACTTCTGGCATGAGAAAGTAGATACAGCACATGCCGTACTACAGAGAGTCTGTTGGAAGTGAAAACAATCTAAGACTACAATTTAAGAGTATCTGATTGTTGAAAATTAAACCAATTGAACTTAATAGAAACTGAACCTAAGTAATTACAGTATATATATATTAAGAAAAGGCAAGTCATCTGACTGTGAATACTGAACTGAAAGTTGAAAATGAGCAGGTTAAAATATTGTGGAATTTCTGAATTCAAGCCAATAAAGTTGGCACATAACATGCAGATTTAACTAGTCGAAAAGAAAAAAGTATAGATAACTCATGTGAAAATATCATGGGATAGTCGAATAGAAAACAAAGAACTGGAGAAGATCACAAAGTACTAAGATCTGAAAATCAAAATTGTAGGATTAAATCTAAAGTGGTCCCAGTGGTTATCGGTACAGTGGGTGCCCTACTAAAAAAACCTTGGACAGCTCTTATAGATAATCTACACAATGACAAGATTTCTGTTTGTCAATTACAAAAGGCCACACTGTTTGGATCCGTACATATACTATGCTGATACATTACATTATAGGTTCTTGGGAAGAACTCAATATATATGAAGGCCAACACCATCTAAAGTCTGGCAGGTGTAATTTCACATCATTGTGCATATAATAATAATTTATATAGCTTGGTTTTCTCCTATTAAACTAACACTGAAAAAAGAAAACAACTCATATAAAAGCTTAAAATCAATTATTAAGTCAGAAGGTCAGTAGGACATCAGTTCTATTGGGATATTAGCTGCCCCGAGTCCTTGAAGAGGCATATAAATCAAATACATACATACATACATACATACATACATACATACATACATACATACATACATATATACATACATACATACATATTCACAAACTGTGGACTTACACTTTTAGGGAAGATGCAAATTCACCCAGAATAAACTAACCCCAGTTCCAGAAACTGATTACCTTGGTCTTGACTGGATATAAGTTCAACTTGTGCCTTATCCATTTTGTTTCATGTAAGTCCACTGAGGGAATCTGTTAATTCTTTAAAGATAAAAGTTAATATCATAAATTTCCTGATAGTATCTCATGCATATATTCCCAGTGATCATTTTCAGGAATTATAAGTACAGGCTACTGGATTAGGTGCCAAGTAATAATCATGAAATATCATGTTGCAGACTCAGTTTTACATTAAAACAATGTCCTCAATGTCCATTCTAAACAGAAGATCCAGAAAGTCTAATAATTTTTTATTATTATTATTATTATTATTATTATTATTATTATTATTATTATAAACCTATGATGATGAAGCTTTTTTGCTTGGGTGTCAAAAGGGCACATGGGTTCTACTTACCTTCCACACTGGTTTGCATTGTGACGGAAGTGCACATTTTACATGCATGCGTTCCTTCTTGGAAATGTACTTAAAAAAACAAGATGGCAGCACCTCTAGCAGCGCCTATGGCACTACCAACAGAACTGGCTCATAGCCGTGGCAGGCCTAGGTCACTGCCTGTTACAGCGACCCAGACTGCCAATCTATTAATGGCTCTATAGAATCGATCCGAACCAGCAGGAACCCACCTCTGGCATGCACACAATAGTGCATGCATGCCCACACCCATAATGCAGTGCCTTCACCCTGTGCATGCACGCACAACTGCCCCCTACTGCCTCTCCTTGTATGAGCGCAACTGAATCAGAGGTGGGTTCCTCCTGGTTTGGACCAGTTCGCCTGAACTGAGAATGACCCACTGGTGACATTATGATGACATCACAGAACCGGTTTGATTGGTGTGCCATTTTTTTTAATTTTTCTTCTGAGCATGTGCAGAAGCCGAGTTTCGGCCCCATGCATGCGGGCGGCATCTTGTTTTTGGGTTTTTTTAAAAAAAATTCTTCTGAGCATGTGCAGAAGCCGAGTTTCGACCCCATGCATGTGGGTGCCATCTTGTTTTTTCCTTTTTCAAAAAAAAAATTATTCTGAGCATGTGCAGAAGCCACGTTTTGGCCCCATGCATGCGGGCGCCATCTTGTTTTTGGTTTTTTCTTTTTTAAAAAAATTTCTTCTGAGCATGTGCAGAAGCTGAATTTCTGGCACTGGGCAGGCAGTCGCCATCTTGTATTTGGCTTTTTAAAAAAATTATAGATCTTTCAGCACTGTACATGTGTGTGTGTGTGTGTGTGTGCATGAAACATGTGCATGCCCACAAGACATGCCCACACGGCACAGGAGGAAGCGAACCGGCAGCGAGGTAAGTTAGCACCCACCCCTGAACTGAGTGCTAGGAAATATGTTCTTTGGTATAAGATACAATAGGCAGAAACCCTGACAAGATTCTGTTATTATCTCTATAACCAAAACTCTTGTTCTTGTGGGGTCACTTTCTTGACCTGCCCCACCTTGAAGGGCGGATAGAAACTATTCACCATTCACTATCTTGATTGTAAATTCTAAGGGTGGTTGCTGTACCATTGCCATTTGGCTGATCTTTTTCATGTTTAATTGCAGGCCCTTTCCTTCCACTCGGCTGCTTGACGTTCATTGCTGGAGTTCCTAGGTTATTTGTAATTTCAGCTATCAAAATCATGTCATCAGCATAGCACAGAGTATTGATGTTTCTTCCTCCAGTTTTAAAACCAAACTCACTTTCTTCCAATCCATCCTCCCTCAATATATGCTCAGCATAGAGGCTGAATAAATAAGGAGAGAGTCTAATCCTTGTCTAACTCCTTAGTACTAAAAATAACAAACCGTAAGCATAAAATACCTGCTACAAACCAAGGCAGAAATAGTAAGAAGGTAGATAAAAGAAATCAGAAGTGGAAAAAAGCCTAAATATCACATTTATTTTCTCTGTTATACAGATCTAGGATGTGTTATTTGAGAGTTCCCTTTAGATTTTTAATTAGTTAATTGGATTAAGATATTGTGTATTGTATATTTTATATGTTGTGAGCCGCCCCAAATCCTCGGAAAGGGGCGGCACATCAATCAATCAATCAATCAAATAAATAAATAAACAAACAAACAAACAAACAAACAAACAAACAAACAAACAAACATATAAACATATAAACATATAAACATATGGTTTAGGTTTAGGTTTATTGGATTTATATGCCGCCCCTCTCCGCAAACTCGGGGTGGCTCACAACAATAATAAAAAAACAGTACAGTACACAATACCAAATCCAATGCCCACCCATCCAGTTCCAATTGAAATTAATAATCTCATAAAAAAAAACAGTATATATAAAAAACAGGCACACAGTCAATCAATCAACAAACAACATGGGCAAGGGGGAGGTGTTTTAGTTCCCCCATGCCTGACGGCAAAGGTGGGTCTTAAGGAGTTTACGAAAGGCAGGGAGGGTGGGGGCAATCCTAATCTCAGGGGGGAGCTGGTTCCAGAGGGTCGGGGCCCCCACAGAGAAGGCTCTTCCCCTGGGTCCCGCCAGACGACATTGTTTAGTCGACGGGACCCGGAGAAGGCCAACTCTGTGGGACCTAACCGGTCGCTGGGATTCGTGCGGCAGGAGGCGGTCCCGAAGATATTCTGGTCCGGTGCCATGAAGGGCTTTATAGGTCATAACCAACACTTTGAATTGTGACCGGAAACTGATCGGCAGCCAATGCAGACTGCGGAGTGTTGGAGTGATATGGGCATACTTGGAGAAGCCCATAATTGCTCTCGCAGCTGCATTCTGCACGATCTGAAGTTTCCGAACACTTTTCAAAGGTAGCCCCATGTAGAGAGCGTTACAGTAGTCGAGCCTCGAGGTGATGAGGGCATGAGTGACTGTGAGCAATGACTCCCGGTCCAAATAGGGCCGCAACTGGCGCACCAGGCGAACCTGGGCAAACGCCCCCCTCGCCACAGCTGAAAGGTGTTTTTCTAATGTGAGCTGTGGATCGAGGAGGACGCCCAAGTTGCGGACCCTCTCTGAGGGGGTCAATAATTCCCCCCCCCCAGGGTAATGGACGGACAGATAGAATTGTCCTTGGGAGGCAAGACCCACAGCCACTCCGTCTTGTCTGGGTTGAGTTTGAGTTTGTTGACACCCATCCAGGCCCCAACAGCCTCCAGGCACCGGCACATCACTTCCACTGCTTCGTTTATATGTTTATATGTTTATATGTTTATATAAACATATAAACATATAAACATATAAACATATAAACATATAAACATATAAACATATAAACATATAAACATATAAACATATAAACATATAAACATATAAACATATAAACATATAAACATATAAACATATAAACATATAAACATATAAATATATAAATATATAAATATATAAATATATAAATAAATATATAAATAATTTTTTTGAGCAGTATATATACATTTGTAGTCATATCACTATATGCATATATACACATATAAACACATATAAAATACATTCAGTGATGGCCTGCTACCAGAATGGTAAGGAGCTACGTTCTGGTAGTGATTTTCGGGATGCGCATGCAGCTATGCGTCCCTGACACATGCCTGTACACGCCCATGCAAGATTTGGCATGTGAGGAAACAAAAATATCAGCGAAAATCACCAAAATCCCGCTCCTGTGCGTGTTCTAATGTGAGATTTCTCTTGCGCATGTGCAGAAGCCAAATTTCATGCCGACAGAAGCACGCACACCTGCTGGATGTATGCGTGCCCACGACAGCTTTGGCGGGGGGACCAATAGCCCCGAAGACAGCAGTCCTTCGCTGTATACATTGTACCGTAAAGAAGGCTGAGCACTGAAGAATTGATGCCTTTGAATTCTGGTGTTGAAAAATTAGTCAATCCTAAAGGAAATCAACTCCGACTGATCTTTGGAAGGACAGATATTGAAGCTGAAATACTTTGGCCATCTAATGTGAAGAGATGGCTCCTTGGAAAAGACCCTAATATTCAGAAAGATTGAAGAGAAGAGAACAGTGGAGGATGGGGTGGCCTGATAGTGTCTGTTATGTTCTTGGTTTAAATTAAAGAATTATTCTGATTGGTTCTGTGCAGCAAGCTGAATACTGCCGCCAAAATTAAACAGCTGTCTGCTATTTTGCTGCGTTTTCTAGGACTATAAATAAGGCAACAGAGCAGCCATTGCCTTTGTTGCGATTTAGCGTAGTTGGTGTATGTTCCTGTTTCAGTTCCTGGCTTCTAATAAAGCACTGAAGAACTTCCACAGTTTTAAGAGTGGTGATGAAGGAGCTCGAACTCTCGCAAGAACAACCTCGCCATGCAAACGTCCATGGCTCAAGCTGCCGCATTTTTAACTCAGAAATTGAGACATGGACTGCCTACATGTCCAAATTCCGGATCTTTTTACAAGCTAGCAATCTCCACAATGCCTCGGATGATCAGAAGCGAGCGATCTTCCTTCATTACTGTGGACCTACTATTTGTCATTGACACAATGAACATGAATTTGAGCAAACTTCAGGAGACGGGGGGGGGGGAGACAGGAAGGCCTAGCTTGCTGTGGTCCACGGGCAGTGAAGGGCTACCAAAACTTTTACTACCACACTGTGCGCGTGGTTTATGCAGGACGCCCTGCATTTTCTTTCAACATCTTTCAGTGCAAATTGGGTGCTCTGGGGTGGAGCTCCATTTTCGCTACCCCACTGCATTCCTCTCCCCCGATCCAGGCAGTAGCCCACCTCTGTCTATGGGTCATGAAGAGTCAGACACGACTTAGCAATGGAACAGCAATGTACCATATTCAATACAGCCCTCTTTAGCCTGGGTAAAATAGGCTTTGCTATAATGTCAAATCTATATTGCAGAGAGTTTAGTCATAATATACTGCTACCTGTAAACTAGCCTTTTGAAGTGTTTTTTTTAAAGTTTTCAATTTCTAACTTTCCCCCCTTATTTTCAGAATTTAATGACACTTAGAGACAGCTAGAGGTCTCACTTGAACAGAGCCTCTCTTTTTCTAAAGCAGCCAGCAAAACCGAAGCCAAAACTGCAGTTAATATTGGTCTTTTTGGTTACGTTCTTCTGCCATTAGAAAGCTGCTCTCGGTTCCAAGGAAAACATCAGAAAGATAACAGGGACTAATGTTCAACATGCAAAAAGTCAAACAAGGCTCTTCCACTTACAAGGGACATTTCTCACATTAATTTATGAAATCATATTAGCTTATGTTCAAATCAAATTTGAACATAAGCTAATATTATGTATAGGTTGGAAGGAGGAGGAGATTCTTTAATCATCCGCATTAATACATTAGCTAATATTTGCAAATGATTCCTACTGTAGTATGATGATCCATCTGGCAAGAATGCCCCACTGTATTGCACAGGATAATAATAATAATAATAATAATAATAATAATAATAATAATAATAATAATTATAATTATAATTATAATAATTATAATAATTATAATAATTATAATTATAATAATTATAATAATTATAATAATTATATATATATATATATATATATATAATATTATCATGATAAATCAATATTTATTTATCAATATAATAATAATAATTATTATAAATCAATAAAATTAACTGCCTTAGAAATGGCCCTGGGTTGGGCCGAGAGGCAAATAAGGAGCTGTGATGTTCCTTCAGTACACCAGGGTGATTCGACACAAATATATCGAATCACCCTGGTGTATTGAAGGAACATCACAGCTCCTTATTTGCCTCTCGGCCCAACCCAGGGCCATTTCCAAGGCAGTTAATTTTATTGATAGCTGACAATTCTATCTGCCTCAGTACCCTGTTTTCCCCAAAATAAGGCATCCCCTGATAATAAGTCCAACTGGACTTTTGAATGCATGACCAAGCACTTATTTCAGGGTTCAAAAAATAAAATAATACAAGGTCTTATTTTCGGGAAAACACCTGTAGTAATATTCCCAAGTAACATTCCCAAATGTATAGAAACACCCACGCAACATTCAGTTTTCAGATCCCCAAAATAAATGTTTTCACATAGCTATGGACTGCATCCAAGCCAATGTCTATAAGATGACATTTTTTTGGAAACTTCTGCATCTTTACATGATGTTTGGTTTATATAATATGCTCTGCAATGGGAGGGGGAAAGCCCTACTAGATGCCCAGCATTTAACCTCTTTGAGAGGTGGCTCTTCCATTAGCCTCCCTCCCTGAACCAGCACCTTTTTCATCAGACAATTTCAAAATTGGAAACGACTTTGAAGTTTGTGGACATCATTTTATAGCTTACTTTAAAACATCACAACACAAATGAATCCTTTTATTCAAGGCACCGCTCATCAGTTGCCCCTTCTTCCTCCTTTCTAGCTTTCAGAATGTGAGTGTAAGCTTGACATGTGATTGTATATACACACCTACACCTACATTGGAAACTAGCTGTGTTATAAATGGATGGATATGATTGGCTGATGTAAAATGATCAAAGTGTCAGTTCAGTTTATTCCCATTTTGAAATTTATGTATGAGTTAGCTTTCTTGGTTTCATTTGATTTAGAATGGAATGGAATAATATGTTAGTATCTCACCAATACTCTGTGCACATATTCTTTGGCAAGAAAAAGCTTGTTAATTTTAGCACTGCACCTCAGGATAAAATTTCAAACAGTATTTAGTGCAACATTATTTAAACATGTTCTCTCTCTCTCTCTCTCTCTCCTTCCCTCCCCCTCTCTCTCACACAAAGGAATTTAATTTCACTATTGTATTCAGGGAGAATTTAATCCTTCCCCACCAATGCTTTCTAGCCCACTATGTATAATTCTAGAATTTAAGGGGGGGGGGGGTGGCATTACATACTGGAAGACTCGACTTTTAAATAATGAACTGTGGCATTGCAACTTTGGTACAATTTGTTTCACGTGGGTGCTTAATATTATATATAGTAATTATACAGAATTTGATTCTCATAGTAAAATAATATTTTACTCTTTGCCTACATTGGCATTCATCATTGCCACCATTTAATTTATCTTTAAAACAATTTAGCGGTGTCTAAAGCAGTCTTTCCCAACCTTGGCAACTTGAAGATATTTGGACTTCAACTCCCAGAATTCCCCAGCCAGCATTTGCTGGCTGGAAAATTCTGGGAGTTGAAGTCCAAATATCTTCAAGTTGCCAAGGTTGGGAAACACTGGTCTAAAGCAATTAAGATATTATTCGGATAAAAATAATACATAGGTTGGGAGAATTAATGTTTGCATCCAGAAATTCCATGTTTCTGCCCCTTGTGTTTCCAGTTTTAAATATAAAATTAAAAGGGATGGGAGAAGGTTGCCAAAGTCTATGGAGAGTTGCCATCAATCAAGGAATTAGTGAAAACTAGGCTAGATGGTGTAAGAAACAAAGTATGAAGACTGAAACTATACAATTGGAACCACTGCTAAGCGGATATATTGGAGTAAGTTTATTTCCTGTGATTCTACTTCCCTTATACATGATATGCAAATATATAATTTTCTTCTTGGTTTTTTAGGATTCATTCATTCATTCATTCATTCATTCATTCATTCATTCATTCATTCATTATTCATTTATTTATTGGATTTATATGCCGCCCCTCTACGAGGACTTTGGGCAGCTTACAACATATCAGAACATTATTATTATTTATTAGATTTGTATGCCACCCCTCTCCGCAGATTCGGGGTGACTCACAACAGTAGTAAAAGAAGTGTACAATGAACAAATCTAATATTTAAAAAGTATCTAAAAACCCATTATTTTAAAACATATAACACAAGCATACCATACATAAAACTATATAAGCCTGGGGGAGATGTCTCAATTCCCCCATGCCTGACGGCAGAGGTGGGTTTTAAGGAGTTTACAAAAGGCAAGGAGGGTGGGGGCAATCCTAATCTCCGGGGGAAGCTGGTTCCGGAGGGTCAGGGCCGCCACAGAGAAGGCTTTTCCCCTGGGTCCCGCCAGACAACATTGTTTAGTCGATGGGACCCAGAGAAGGCCAACTCTGTTGGACCTAACTGGTCACTGGGATTCGTGTGGCAGAAGGCGGTCTCAGAGAACAATATAACAAATACATCTAAAAATCCAATTAATATAGCTAAAAAGTCTTAAAAAGCTCTAATATAGTTTTAAAAAAACATTTGTCATCATTCACTCAACAAAACATACTAATACACTCGTCAGTCAGGGGGCTAGGGTCTGATGGCCCCAAGCCTGGTGGCATAAATAGGTCTTTAAACTTTTACGGAAGGTGAGGAGGGTGGGGGCAGTGCGAATCTCCAGGGGGGGGGGAGCTGATTCCAGAGGGCCAGGGCCCCCACAGAGAAGGCTCTTCCCCTAGGCCCCGCCAAACGACATTATCTGGTTGACAGGATCATGAGAAGGCCGACTCGGTGGGACCTGATCGGGCGCTGGGATTCATGCGGCAGAAGGCAGTCTTGGAGGTAATCTGGCCTGATGCCATGTAAGGCTTTGTAAGTCATAACCAGGACTTTGAATTGTGTCCAGAAACTTATTGGCAACCAATGCAGTCCGCGGAGTGATGGTGAAATATGGGTATGCCTTGGAAGGCCCATAACCACTCGCGAGGCTGCATTTTGGATTATTTGAAGTTTCCGAATACTCTTCAAAGGTAGCCCCATGTAGACAGCATTGCAGTAGTTGAACCTTGAGGTGATAAGGGCATGAGTGACCATGAGCAAAGACTCCCTGTCCAAATAGGGCTGCAACTGGTGCACCAGGCAGATCTGGGCAAACGCCTCCCTCGCCACAGCCAAAAGATGGTGTTCTAAAGTCAGCTGTGGATCAAGGAGGAATCTGTAATCTTGTATGCCAATGAGACTATATATGCTTATATACCAAAAATCATTTCTTGTCATATTTCAAAAGCAGAATAAAGGGGGGAATAAAATACTTCCTCTCGTCATATATTTCACCAAATGAGAGCGAATGGTTAATCAGAGGATGAAATCACTGACTTAGATCAAATGCAAATGGTATCCAAGCAAAATGGTCAAATAACACATTTTCTTTAAAAAACCAACAACGTTTGGGGACTTGTATGGGAAACCAAGAGTACAAAGCAGTTTGGATCATAGTCAAAAAGCTATTCCGAGCAGCAGTCTCAAACCATGACACATTTCCAGAAAATTTGTAACCATAAGAATCCTATGATAAATTGTAATCATAGCAGGATCCAGCTTTGTGGGAGGTGCCCAACTCTCAGACATCATTTATAGGTTCCCAGTATGACCTATGTCTAAAAGACATTTTAATGATAACAAGGGAAAGTAGATGGATCGACTTTACAGAGTGTTGAAGGCCCTGCTTGTTGTCATCCTCAGCTTCTATAAAGACCAGAGATTTTCAGAGGGACTCATCTGTCTTGCTATCAGCCCCACAGTACCACAAGGACGGAACTATCTCAGATAAAACATGCCAGAGAGAGACATTCACGCCTCAGCATTTCCTGTGGGGGTCTGCCCCAAATAGAGCTGTATTAACAAATACAAATTCTAGGCCATTATCATCTCCAGAAATGGCTTTGTGGCGAAGTTTTACCCCTGGACCTTTATAATCAGAAGGAGTTTTTCTCAGGCTGTTTAAACATTTTAAACTGCAAGCAGTCACAGTTTAGATCTTCCCACTGGGACAATTCTTCTAAATTACATTAAAAGCTCAAAGGCTCAGATCGACTTCCATGATGAGGAGTATAATTTGCTAAATATTTTAAGTAATGTGGGATCTACGAGTCTCATGTATTCCAGGCCTTTAGAATGCCTGACACATAGATGAAATATGGGAGCGTTTTGCCATTATATTCCCTTGTTTGTTCGGTCATTCATTCATTCATTCATTCATTCATTCATTCATTCATTCATTCATTCATTCATTCATAACATTGAAATTCTAGAAAAAATAATATAATATTGTACTAATGCTAGGAGTTGCAAAACAACTTACTTTCTCCTTTGGCTAGAAAATCCAAAAAAAGAAAAAACCTAGCTGATTTTTGGCTAGCACAGAGGCTCTGAGAGGGTGTTTTTGGCTTCCAGAGAGCCTCTACAGGGATGGGGGAGGGCATTTTTACCCACCCTGGCTCCAAGAAAGCCTTTGGAGCTTGGGGAGGGCAAAAAACGAGCCTATTGGGCCCACCAGAAGTTGGGAAACAGGCCATTATCCAACCTCCAGAGGCATTGCCTACCCAGGCATTGAATTATGGGTGTGGGCACTCGTGCATACGCGATAGCATGCACGCATGCTCTTTCAGCACCCGAGGGGGAAAAGCTTCACCATCACTGATCTAAGGTAACAACGAGATGTGGTTCCAGGTAGGATTTTTCTTTCTTTGTACAATCATATGCAAAGGATGATGGCAATGAAATTATTTTTTTGCCTGAGACAGAATATTCAAGGGGCACTAATTTGCTAAGGTGCATACAAGTTTCAGGTTGCTACCAGTATGGCTAAGGACGGTGCACCGGTAGCGAAAATTGAGCTGCCTGTGCAGTTTTACTTCTGCTGCATGTGTGCATCCCAGTGAGATTTTGCTTCTGTGCATGTGCAGGAAGAAAAATCTTGTGAGGAGAAACGTGAGTGTGTGTGAGAGATTTTGGCGATTTTTTGCTTTTGAGCATGTGCGGAAGCAAAAAAATTGCCGAAATCTTTGGCGTGCGTCCCTTCATGAGATTTTGCTTCCTGCGCATGTACAGAAGCAAAACCTCGCTGGGACATGTGTGTGCATGTACCCACAACAGAAGGAAAGCTGCACATGCAGCGCACCAGTAGTGGCAGAAATGGGAATATGCCCCTGGTGCATACACACACTTACACTATGGGCCTTTCTCCCATGAATGGAGGCTTTGCAGACTATGAAAAAAAGGAAAGTGCATCCTTGGACTTCTCTACCTACATAGTTCTATAATATATGTGAGATCCCCAGCCAGTATTATAATTTCACTGCTGTTTGAAACAACCATAACTACAGTAAGTGTCTTATTCATATTGCCTCTGGGATCTGACTGCATTTTTGTAAAATTATTGCAATGTTACAGATTAGATTAGATTAGATTTATTGGATTTATATGCCGCCCCTCTCCGCAGACTCGGGGCGGCTCACAACAATGGTAAAAAAAAATACATAGTAACAAATCTAATATTTAGCAATCTAAATTACAGTTTTAGGTTAAAAAATCCAAAAGAAACCCCAACATATAAAAAACAAGCACACAATCAATCATATACAGAAACTACAAGGGCAAAGGGGAGATGTTTCAATTCCCCCATGCCTGACGGCAGAGGTGGGTTTTAAGGAGTTTCCGAAAGGCAAGGAGTAACTTTAGCATATTCTGGAAGAGTGGGTTGTAACAATTAGCAAGAAATAATCCATGGTTCAAAGAAGGAAAGAAAAAAAGAAAGGAAAAAAAGAAAGAAAGAGGGAGGGAAAGAAAGAAAGAAAGAAAAAGAAAGAAAGTGGGAGGGATGGAGGGAAAGAAAGAAAGAAAAAGAAAGGAAGGAAGGAAAGAAGGAAGGAAGGAAGGAAGAACCCCTGTATTAAGTGTTGCTTATAGAAAAATGCTTGAGGACAAAAGGGGGCATTATTTCAACTCTCCTTAGCCATTGACTGCTCCACAGTGACAAAAGCTCTGATGCATATATTATTTTGAACAAAAAGATAATACCTAAGTGACATATCTCTGCTTGGTTTACAATTGTGGAGGTCTGTCTTGATCCTTTACACAATGAACGTGGTTCTCCATCAACAAGGGAACCTACTGCAGCCAGGGAGTGACATGAAAGAAAATTTGCTGATCTGGAAAACTGTATGTAAAAGGCAGAGGCATTTTTGGACTAGGCTGAGATTCTGAGAAGGAAAAACAAAATCCTGGGCAGAAGTCACATTGAACCAAGGGTGAAATTCAATTTTTTCCCCTATCAGGCATGACTCAGTGGACATGGCAGGGGAAGGATAGTGCAAAATCCCCATTCCCTTCCCATTCCTAGGGGAAGGATATTCCCACCCCACTCTGGGGCCAGCCAGAGATGGTATTTGCCAGTTCTCCGAACTACTAAAAATTTCCGCTATCAATTCTACAGAACCTCTTAGAACCTGCTGAATTTCATCCCTGCATTGAACAAATAATCTATAATACATTCTGAACATGCAGTGTGGTTTTTTGAAAGTAAAGGAGATGAGATAACATCAGTCAGCAGAGTTTTTCAGAGTTTAAAGGGAGTAAATTTGGCCTTTCGTATGGAGTTAGATGAGCAGAGCCCTCCATTAATGAGACCTCCAACTCTTTCGATAAAATATTTGGTGAACTGCCAAGCACCTGCACTGAAATTATTCCTGACTGAACTTTGGAGACACTGAGTATAGTTGCAGTTATATAATTAAAGTTGGATTGATATGGAAGGGAAGGAAATAAGGAGTTACAAAACTGTGTGGTTGGGGGAGAGAAAGTAAAAAGAGGAAGGAAGGAAGGAAGGAAGGAAGGAAGGAATATTATTTCTCTCCTTTACAGTAGCAACATCTGGGACCTGATTGGTGTAATCAACAGCTCTTGCAGGAATAATACTTGCACATAACACACCAGGTGTCATTATATTGGTACTTACACGTCAGCTGTTCAAAAACAAAGTTCATTGCAATCACTTATTACATAATTTAAATTAGATCCCTTATTGTGTGTCCTCACATTGTACAAATGACTCATTCCTTTTTGCAACTGCATTCATAATAAAAGGAGCAGTCGAAGAAATATTTCCCCCCACACAATAATATGCCTTTCCTTCTGAGATAATGCAAAATCCCAAAAGGAAAGAAGTCCTTTGGCTTTCCCATGCAACAAAAAAATAACTATTCTTGGGGGGGGGGGGGTTTCCTAAAAAATGAAGCAAAACAACAGCCCTGATACAACAGGAGGAAAGGGGAAATGATCTGATTTTTGTGATGAAGGAAACTTTCTTAGGCACAAGCTGTGAGAGGGGAGAATCAGGCAAAAGAAAACAGGGCCTTATGTCATGTATATTGACAAGGGAGGTTGGCCCAGTGATGAAAATATTTCATCCCAAGTATCCAGTATCTCTCCAAGTGGAAACTGAGTAGGAGGAAGGAAGAAGAATGAGGCTTAGAATTAAGAAAGATTGGACAGATAGAGAGCTTGGAAAGATTAGATAGACTACAAATCATTACACCAAAACAAGTCCCTGAGGTCATGTGCATTCACAAACGTTGTACTGGCAACCATTGAGGTTTCAACAGTTTAGAAATAATGGATAATTACTAGAGCAATGAATTATTCAGTAGATTCACTTTGTAAATTCTATTCCTAGAGGAAAGCAACATACTTTCAAGATTGATCTGTAATACCTAACCTATATCCCTGTTGTGCATCTAATTAATCTGCATCCAGGGGTTTCACAAGCAGAAAACATCTTGCATAGTTGACCTTGTTTTCTTCCTATTTTGTCTCTCTGCTGAAAGGATTTTCTATCAGGCAGCTCTCCGGTTCTTAGGTCCTGTTCTGACAATACTCTTGAGTCTTAACCCTATCAGACATTAACCCGCTCAGATGTCCTTACCTGAGATTTAGATATCACAATGGGATGTGCAGATGGAAACGGAGTTGGCAACAGCACCACAGCTTACTAGAGAGATGGCAGCACTTTTCAGAGAAATCCAGTGCAGGGCTACCAATATTCTTACTACCACACTGTGGCCGTGGCTTATGCAGGACACCCTGCATTTTCTTTCAACATCTTTCAGTGCAAATTGGGTGCTCTGGGGTGGAGCTCCATTTTCACTACCCTACTGCATCTCCCCCACAATCCAGGCAGTAGCCCACCCCTGGAGAAATCTCAAGGTCCTGACCTGGTTGTGAGAGGGAGGAAAGGTTTCAGGGTAGACATCTTCTGAGGAAGATGGGCAGTTAAGAAGTGGGAAGGATACATCATAAATAAAATAGAATAAAAAGAATAAATTATTATTAATAAGGAATTTGGTGTGGTGGCTAATTACCAGGAGATTGTAAATCCTAGTCTAGTGATGGTGAACTTTTTTTTTTTGATTCATATGCCAAAAGGGTGTGTGGGGGGGTGTTAGCATGTGAAAATGCACTTCCAGGTTGCCCGCTGTGCTGTTTTTTGGCACTCTGGGGCTTCAGGAAGCTTCCCTGAACCCTACGGAGTGCAAAAAACAGCACAATGGGCAACCCGGAAGTACGTTTTGTGCACTTCCGGTTTGCCCATTGGGCTGTTTTTTGCACTCCAGGGCTTCAAGGAAGCTTCCCTGAAGCATCCAAGGGTGAAATGGCACATGCGTGGTGGAGCTGACATAGGCTAATGTCTCACGTGCCCTCTGATATGGCTCCGCGTGCCACCTATGGCATACATGCCATAGGTTCGCCATCACCGTCCCAGTCCATCCATAGGCATGAAAGCCAGCTGGGTAATTTTGGGCTGGTCACTCTATCCAGGGGTGGGCAACAGGCAGGAAGGGGTGGAATGCAGTTCCACTGGCGGAAATGAAGCTGCATGCACAGCTCCAGCTGACTGGCAGCTGTCACTTCCTGGATTACCGGTCTCAGCTCAGCTCTCCTTTTTTTCCCCTCCTGCTGCTTCTGGGTCTGCACTTCTTGCTTTTTTCCTCTTTCCTCCTTCCTGGCTTCTGATGAGCTTCCCTCTCTCCTGCCCGACTCCCCTTCAGCCGCATGCGGCCACCTCCTGAGTCCAGGAAGGAGAAAAGAGGAAAAAAGCAAGGAGCGTGCAGCAGCAACAGCAGGGGGAAAAAGGAGAGCTGAGCCAAGAAGAGCCATGCCAAAGCGGTCTGGGCTGTGGTCCTTTTCCCATTGCCTGCAGCTGAGATGAAAAGGCGTCATGCGGCAATAATAACCTTGTAACTCTCCCTTGGCTTTCCAATATTTTAAATCTCCTCTCCCATCCTCCTATTCGGAAAGCGGCACTCCCACCTGGTCACATGACCAGCAAGCCACCCCCACCTAGTCACATGACCATCAAGCTACAGCCACAAAATAAGCCACAGCCACAGTGTGGCAGTAAAATTTTTGCCTGCCCATTGCTGACTCTATCTCAGCCTACAGGATTGGTGTTGTGGAGAAAACAGGAGGAGGAAAGCATATTAGATATGTTTAATTTGAGTTACTTAGAAAATAAGAAATGTGGGATAAACAAACAAACATCTCCCAGGATATCAGACACAAGCAATAAAGCCACTCATAAATTGCTAAAGTAAACAACTTTATTGTTCTCTATCTAACTTACAGTACATGAATTTCCTCAAACTTCCTGCCGTCCCTTGCAAATCAGTAGTGCTATAATTTTGAATATAGTACCAAGAATGTCCATCATTCTGGAGTGGCTCTCCAAATCCAGCAATTTCTGCTATGATGATGACTCATTCTGGGTACAGCCAATTTCACACAGCCTAGGTGGTATAACACTGACAAGTCCTAGTGAACGGGCACCAGTTGACAGATTCTCGTTCTAGCGCGTCTAATAAAAACAATATGTGGTGCATTCCTTGCTTACCTTCTTTATTTAGTAAGGAAAAAGAATGAGAAAATATGGGGGAATTGCAAAGAATTCCCCTGTAGCTTTCAAAAAATGTAGAGAGATGATTACATAACAATAAGCTGCATCCCTGCTTCTTATTCCAAGACATTTCAAAATGGTACTTCGTTTTCTGGATAATGAGCATTCCTGAGAGAAACATCAACAGTAGATTCTTCCTTTCTTTCAGCAATTCTTTCTCAAAATGTTTTCAGCCTTCTGGTTCTATTTCTTAAGACAAGAACTCGCTCCTACTTTAATTGGCTTTGCTGCCTTCTTTTAATACATCACTCAAGGACCAAATACAGCTGTCCCTATTACTCATCTCTGTTTCCTTAAGGCAGTGCTTCTCAATTATTTTCTGTTACGTCCCCCCAAGAAGAAGTAAACATTTCACACACATCCAACTCTCTGATCTGGGCCCAAATGGAATTTTAGTGTTAATATTTATTACTTATTGTAAGCTGAAAGCAAACTATTGGCTGGGGAAGGCTGCTCTGCCCAGTTATGTGGGAGTAAGTCACACTGAAGTCAGTGGAGCCTGTTTTCGGTTAGGCAGGCATAGGCTACCTTGGTTAGGGCCCTCTTTGACACGGAGACAGGCCAGCTTAGTCAAGCGGAAGTTTTGGAGTCCTAATTGCCACCTCTGCCGGGCACTGTTGGTATGTCTCGGTATAGCTGGGCTAAGAGACCTTCGACATACACCGTGTAGAGAATTTTAACAGAGCGTAGGTGTGTGATAAAGCCAAAGAAACAAAGACACAGACTTAGTTATCCTTAATAAGTACTAAGCAAATACAATAAAAGCTATTACACTCCCCCTTCCAGGCAAAGTAAAGTAAGAATGAGCAGAAATGAGCATCACAGCGTCATTTGAGGGATGGAGTACTGGTACCCTCTTATGATGAACCAGCCTAGTATATTTAACATTTAAAGTGATAGTACAAGTTTACAGTGGCAAACCCTAACAAACATGTACTCTGTACTGACAGGTACTCACAGCGAATGGTGTGGAAGGAGGCTTTAGGGTGCTGTTCAAAGCTTTCACCCAGTTGCAGAGCATACTCCTCCTTGTCCAGCAGCAGGTTCGCAACGCCATTCATGGTTACCATGGTGTCAATCGAGAACAAGAACCTACACAGCCACTGGCTGCCTTCTCTTCTGGGCCCGGAGCAGCATTCAACTGGGAAAACACTCCAGGGGAATTGATTGAGAGGGACAATGCATGTTCCCTCCAGGCATTGCTCTGCATCCCCCCATGCCCAGTGAAGGGCTGCCAAAATTTTTACTACCACACTGTAGCCGTGGCTTATGCAGGATGCCTTGCATTTTCTTTCAACATCTTTCAATGCAAATTGGTTGCTCTGGGGTGGAGCTCCATTTTTGCTACCCCACTGTGTCGTACCCCCCCTGTCCA
This sequence comes from Erythrolamprus reginae, assembly GCF_031021105.1. Taxonomy (NCBI): domain Eukaryota; kingdom Metazoa; phylum Chordata; class Lepidosauria; order Squamata; family Dipsadidae; genus Erythrolamprus; species Erythrolamprus reginae. Next base: position 312,573,997 of record NC_091950.1, on the reverse strand, counting down.
GGCAGTAGCCCACCCCCAGGCGTGCCCCACTCTTTGAGAAACATTGCCTTAAGGAATCCTTGAATCACTTCCCATCTGCCCAAGCAAAGTGATGACTAAGCAAGCCTGGTTTGAACGAATGAATTCAAGTTCTTGAAGTTGCAACTTCACACATTGGACAAGTCATAGGGTTAGGTCATCTGATCAGGGAAATAATATGGACAAAGAGTTAAAGGAAATGTCAGGGAATTCTAACTTCAAGAAGTTCTAAATTCAGAACTGCAAATAATTGGCATTAGTCCAGGCCAGGGGTAGGCAAAGTTGGCTCTTCTATAAGTTGTGGACTTCAACGCCCAGAATTCCTGAGCCAAACATGCTAGCTCAGGAATTCTGGGAGTTGAAGTCCACATGTCCTAGAAGAGCCAACTTTGCCTACCCCTGGTCCAGACTAATCTCACCCCTTTCTTACGAAACATTCAAACATAACTGTCACGACTCCAATGAATTCTTGCTTTTTATAATAAAAGGATTGTTTTTTGAATACAGATTTAAAATATCTGATAAATTTTCTATAGCATGCTTAAATCATATCTTCTAAAAAGTTTTATTCCTGTATTAGCTGATCACTTGTCATAGTTTTTTTCAATTTTGTCTTTCCAGAGTCTGTTTTTAATGCAAAATGTGAGAATAAATACATTCATACATATATTGAATAATCAGGAAAAAATGCAAGTCTGCCCATGTATCATTTCAGAATATGTATAAATATTTACAAAGGATAAAGCTAAATCCAACATGTGGAAATGAAATATACTGCAATGAAGTGGGAAAGGCTGTATTCCAGAAAATATGAAAATAATATATCAAATCCTTTCCAATTAAAGTATTTTTTAAAAAGAACTTTAAATATCACTTTTAAAGACTTTAAAGACCATTCATGTATCTTGTTCAACTAATGTATTTCCCATTTTTCAAGAAGAGTCTGTTCCTCAATTGCATATGAGTTTTATATGCAATATAGTATAAAGTCATTATATATCTGATTTTGCCTTTAGAATAATTGGCACACTTCAGCATTGGCAATAAAAGTCATCCATTAATTAATTATTAAGTGCTTTGTTTTATTCCCAAACTTTGGCTGTATCATTAGCTCATGATTCATAGTTCATGATCTTTAGATTCAACTTTCCAAATAACTTTCCTTTCCAACTTTTCTTCCTTCGAAACTCCTAAAAAATACTTCCTCCCCAACTCAGATATCCTCCTTTGTTGCCTTACAGAAAATGGCTGACTTCTAAAGTTTCACTGAACAATACTCAGTCCATATTTTTGGCTATTTTCAGAAGCTCTTTTAAAGAATTTGGATTATAAGTGATATAAACAATACTAACATAATAACACTAAGGGGGATATGGCCAGGTTGACTGCAAATTTCTTTTCCAGCTAGGGCATGGCAAGAAACTCTATAGCTATGGCCACAGAAAACTCCTAACATTCTGGAAGACTGTACAAGGGAAAAAGCAAGATTATCACATAGTAGAATGTAGTAGAATATAGCTGTATTTTTCTTCTGTGCATGCTCAGAAGCCGAGTTTCTGGCATTGTGCATGCATCACCATCTTGTTTTTGGCTTTTTTGGGGTGGGGGGAGTTAATTGTTTTTTCAATACTGAACATGCACACCCACAAGACGTGGGAGGAAGCAAACTGGCAGCAAAATAAGTTACAACCTACCCCTGGGCTTGAGTAGATTTTGTCTGCATTCCTAATAATTTCAATTTGTATTATTCACACATCTTTGTGTTTTTTCTTAAAGATACATTTGATTGCTTAGCTGTGATTTTCTGATGCAATTTTTATGCATATCATTAATGCTATAGTTTAAAAAGATATTTTTTAATTGTTACAATTTTAATTAAGTAAATTAAATCAAAATGGTTAGTATCTCAAACAGCTAGAAGAGGAGCTGAAAATATTTAGAAGCTGATTTAAAACAAAAACAATGCCTGACTGCTTCGAATTGGTTAAATAAAAGAAAATGTTGGGAACAGAATCTCCATCATCCAACTCTTGAACAGCAAATTTTTCAACATTTAAAGTTGTTTAAAAAAAAACAACTGAACTGAGCCTTGACATAGTCCCCTTAAACATCTTTTCCTCAAATTTATTTCCTCCAAGGGATTTTACAAAAGACTAACATATTTCACCCTTTCGGTTTCCCTTGTTGTTTAGCGTTGTATTATCAGATTTTCTGACATCTCCCAAATAAAACAGAAATTCGTCTTGGTCTTAAATTTAGTTTCTTCCCTTGGATCTTCTTATTATGTTACATTCTTCTAACTTTGTTCTTAAAAGTGGATGAAAGGAAATGGGCAGAAAACATCCTAATATGTACTTTTACAACATTGGGAAATTCAGATTGATGGAATAGTCCAGAATTCTGCCTCTTAAATTCCCTTTTGAGATTTCCAGCCTTGAAAAAACACTGGGTTGTTTTCTAGCTACATCCATGTTATTTGTTTCTCTATAAAAACAATTCTTGTCTACAAAGGCATTTTACTTAAGTAAACAAGTACTAGTCAAATCCCTTGCTCTGTCTTTGTGCTGCTACGTACTTTCAGCTTCACGATCCATCTCGCAAAGTTGTGGGTGGTACCATGTACATTTTGTTCTCCTTGGAGAAAAGGGGAACCGAATGTGTATTTTCTTTCTACTTAATATCTTGAAATTCAGCCCTTTTTTCACAAAAACCAAAAGAGAGCCCTGACATTTATTCTTATCCTTTTAAAATAAGAAATCTCATCTTAAATAAAAAGTGTCAATGAAAGAAATATTTGTTTATTTATTTGTTTGTTTGTTTGTTCAGTTATTTGTTTATTTATTTGTTTGTTTATCTGTTTGTTTGTTTATCTATGCTGCTCAGTTCCTGTAGGCTCTGAGGGATTAACAAACATCAACATGATGCAAAACTAGAAGCACAAATCACATCAAACATATGGAACCACACAACCTTAGTAGGGCCATCTCTCTTAATCTAAGCTTTCACATCTCTAATTACTCCAATCAATATACAGGCTGCAGGTTCAAATCCCAGTAAGGGTATGGTTAGCTGACGAGAACAAATAGACTCGAAATAGATCTATATCAGTCTCCCTTCATTTTCATTATCCACAAAAAATATGTTACACACACACAAACACACCCCATATTTTTCGGAGTATAAGATGCACCAGAGTATAAGACACGCCTTAGTTTTTGGGAAGGAAAATAGGAAAAAGAATCTGCTTACCAGATATTCATCTGCCTAGCATCCTTAGTCTGGTCAGCTTCACCCTCGTTAGGGCTTTAAAAAAAAAACCCTTATTCAGAAAGAGTAACAATGAAAGAGCTTGCAAGCCAGTAAGAGCTGGGAAAATCACTAGCACCTGGTTAGGGCTGGAAAGAAACATTCGGAGCAAATAGAGCAATGAAAAAAAACCCTGCAAAGACTTAGAGCTTGGAAAACATCCTTCGCAAAGAGTAGCAATGAAAGAACCTGCAAGGTAAAAGTTGGGAAGATCATTAGCACCAAGTAAAGGATGGGGAAAGGAACTTCAAAAAAGCTACATTCAAGGTATAAGATGCACCTGAATTTTCAGCATCTTTTAGGGAAGAAAAAGGTGCGTATTATACTCTGAAAAATATGGTGTATATACACACACACACACAGTCTAAACGAGAAGGTTCCAAAGTTCTTTCTAAAAATATGAAGACATTATTGGGAACTAAATGATGTTTTCACAGAGACGGCTTGGCTTCCGATCTAGAATTTGCAAAAGCCCAACATCAACATGTGACATCTGAGGTTAACTGCCAAGGATCAGCAGCCTACTCCCTCTTATTTTTAATATTCCACATTGACATCATCTTATTTTTAACAATGTCCAGAGGGAGCCTGTTGTAGCATTGTGTTTTTTTTGCAAAGAAGTCCAAAGTGTAGCTTTTCAGATAGTACTGGACAATGTCTTTCACCATTGACCAAGTTGGCTAGACATGGTAGGAATTAGCACCCAACACTCCACCCCCATGTTTAAAAAACTTTCTGCATTGCTAGAGTTACTTCTCTTTTAAGAGTAAATAACACTGTCCGTGTTATTATCTTAAGCTGCCTTGTGTTGAGTCAGATCATTGCTCTGGCAGTCCTAGGACTGACTTTGTCAAGCCTGAAGTATCGCATGAAAAACATCTACTCTTCCTCTGAGCTACCACCCTCTTTTCTCCAACAAGTTAGCAATAAAACTCAAGCCTGATCCGCTTTCCATTCACATACTGTTTATTAAATTCAAGGTAATACTTTACAAAAAAAATTCATTGCAACTTGTTTAACACAGCATAGTACAAGATGAAAAGAAAGTAGAGGTGAGTGTGGTTTTTTTTTAAAAAGTTTCATTTCTCAATTGCCAGCTGCTAATACTTGATGTTCCTTGCCCTTCTGAATCTATTTCATAACATATCAACAGGCACATAAGGGATTTGGGTTTATTTTCTTGCTAGTGTGGGATAAATGAGCAGCCCCTCCCCACAGTGTTTCTGACATGGTGCCAAATACCTATGAGCAAGAAGCTTAAGAATAGTGTGTTTCAATAAATCTCGAAGTTTGTCCGAGATTGATCATTCCGATATTGTCATCCATTACTGTATTCAAAGGAGCTGCCTGCATGAAAGTTGATAGAGGGCAATCAAACCTTTGGCACTGCTCAAAATAATATCATTAGGTGTCTGCCTATGGGCTGACTTGTTCTCAAGCCCCCAAAACTAAACACAGCTGAGACCTAAATCCCCTGACAAATGAAGGAAATGTGCAAGGATCATGAATAACACATGGCAAATGGAATTTCTAAACATCACTCTGGCATACACCTGATAAATGACTGTCTACAAGAGCACTGTTGAAAAGATACTGGACACTGGCCGAATGTCTTTCCAATAGAAGAAAGGAAAGAAGCACATTAAGAGAGAATTGTAGCACACATTTTAAAGTTAGGAATTACACACACGCATGGAGGGAGGGACATTTCCATGTCCACTTCCCTTCATCTGGTAAAATTTGGCATCAATGAATGCAGAGACCAGCCTTTGTTAACACATCAGGCAGACACTAGAAGGCTGGAGTGGCTCTGAGTTATAGTTCGTTTCCCCAAACACCTGGAGGGTATCAGGTTGATGGAAAAGAGTGTTACAGTGGTGCCTCTACTTAAGAACGCCTCTACTTAAGAACTTTTGTAGATAAGAACTGGGTTTTCGAGACTTTTTTTGCCTCTACTTAAGAACCATTTTCTACTTAAGAACCCGAGCCCGGAAAAATTTCCCAGGAAATTTGAGGACGGCACGAAGCCCTGGCCAGTTTCATGCCATTCTTCCTTTAATCCTGGCCATCTTGGGTTTTTCTGGGTTGCCAGAGGAGCCTTTCAGTGCTACTTAAAGAAGCTTTGGCAGCCCAGAGTGAACGGGGGGAGGTGTGTGCTCCTCTTCGCCCCCTCAGAGTCCCTCTCTCTTTTTTTTAAGCCTTAAAGTTTTGGATTTTTTTGATTCCCCTCCCCTTCTTCCTTCAGCAGCGACTGTCCTCCTCCTTTTCTTCCTCCTCCTCCTCCCACCCAAATTCTGAGCTTTTATTTCTTTCCTAATGGATTTGCACACATTATTTGCTTTTACATTGATTCCTAGGTGATAAATTGCTTCTACTTAAGAACGTTTCTACTTAAGAACCTGGTCACGGAACGAATTAAGTTCTTAAGTAGAGGTACCACTGTATAATGAATGGCAGACCTTTGGACCAGAAGTGGATTCCTACTGCGGTCTGGGGCGCGTACTCTAGTAGAGACCTGCCAATGATGCAATTTTGATGCAATGACTCCTGTGCAAAATGTTATGATGCACACTGTAGAAAAGGTAAGAGCAACCTATCCCTGCTTTGGACTCTCTCTGTATCTTCCGTACATATTGTCCTATCAAAATCTGGGCCAAAGCTATACACAACGTTTATCCACGCAGATTAAAATGAAAATATTCCAGTTGACATACCCTGGCATATGCATATCCTGCATAATTTGGATTGTTGCAGTTAAATCACTATCACACACTACAATTTGATTTTGAAATCGTCGATGTAGATGTCTAATGGTTGGATCATGGCAATTGGGCCAACCTTTGTTCATCTTTTGTTCATCTTTGTTCATCAGTTTTTCTCATCATTCCTATCACCCATTTCCTCCCAGTAATGACTGTATGACTGTAACTTGTTGCTTGCATCCTTAAATCTTTTTATTAATATTGATGGTTTCCTCATTGCTTACTTGAAATCATCCTAAAATCATTAAGTATTGTACCACATGATTCTTGACAAATGTATCTTTTCTTTTATGTACACTGAGAGCATATGAACCAAGACAAATTCCTTGTGTGTCCAATCACACTTGGCCAATGAAGCTATTCTCTTCTCTTCTCTTCTCTTCTCTTCTCTTCTCTTCTATTCTATTCTATTCTATTCTATTCTATTCTAGACATTTCGTGGCTTATCCAAGCCATTTCATCAGTCAGAGCAAAATTAGTTAGGCAGAGAATTGTTGGAATGTACAACTCTTGCCACACCAACTTTAAGTGTGTATGCATGTCTTGCAGTATCTCAGTGGAGACTCAATCATCCAAGCCAAAGGTATCGAAAAGTTGAATCATGGCCATTGGAGCAACTTTTGTTAATCTGAGATGTTTCACAGATGATCTGCACTCATTCTAAAATCAACAAAAAAGAATGTGTTTTCTTGTTTCAATATATTTCAAACATATAAGAAGGAGTGGGGGAATCCTGCTAACAAGAAATGGCCTGTTTTATTTCCTATAAGAGAACCAGTTGTGCTCATGTGTCACTTTCTTCCCCTATCCTGCTTCCCTAGTTTAATTGATGTGGCTCAATCACTATAGAGTAGACCAATGTTTCCCAACCTTGGCAACTTGAAGATATCTGGACTTCAACTCCCAGAATTCCCCAGCCAGCATTTGCTGGTTGGGGAATTCTGGGAGTTGAAGTCCAAATATCTTCAAGTTGCCAAGGTTGGGAAACACTGGAGTAGACAACCCAGCTAGCAAATATTCATAGAAATGTGGCATGCATGTTTCATATAGCAGCCAACTAGACTCTATGATAGCATTCTTGGGTTGCTATATTTAAGATGACTGAGATTAGGTGGTCCTTAATTTACTTGGCACCAGTTGCTTGGTACTCTGAGCCTTGGTGGTACAGTGGTTAGACTGTAGTACTGCAAGCTGCTTCTGCTGACTGCTGGCTGTAGCTCACTAGTTCAAATCTCACCAGGCTTAAGATTGACTCAGCCTTCCATCCTTCTGAGGTGGGTAAAATGAGGACCTGGATTGTGGGGGCAATAGGCTGGCTCTGTAAACTGCTTAGAGAGGGCTGAAAACAGTGAAGGGCTACCAAAATGTTTACTACCACACTGCAGGCATGGCTTATGCATTTTTGATCAATATCTTTCAGTGCAAATTGGGTGCTCTGGGTTGGAGCTCCATTATCGCTACCCATTCTTCCCCGTCTGGGCAGTAGCCCAGCCCTGGCTGTAAAGCACTGTTGTGAAGCGGTATATAAGTCTAAGTGATATTGCTTTCAAAGTTATGACAGACCCCCCAAAAATATATTTACAACTTAGACCACCCCCTCATGGTGATGTGATTGCATTTGGGTACTTGGCAATTGACCTGCATTTATGACCATTTGCAGTGTCCCAGTGGTTTGCAATATTTTTGTTGTTGTTGTTGGAAACTAGCATTTATCTCCAGTTTCTGGCAAAAAAGACACCCGTTGTAGACAACAGGTTTATTCACTTAACAATCACCACAGAAAAACACAAAAATGGTTCAGTCACATGGTGACCTCTTTAATGACCAGCAAGATTTACAACTGTGATACCCAGGCTCAATTATGGCCAGAAGCAGTGATGAGCTCCTACGGGTATGGTCAGGTATGCAGAACTGGTAGAAAAATTTTGGTTAGGTATGGAGAACCAGTAGAAAAATTTTGAAATTTCTTCTCCCCCCCCCTTCTATGCTCTGGGTATGTTTTTCCTATCGTAGTAAATGAGGTTGAATGTGTATAATTTTAGAAGAGCTGTGCGTACATGTGCATATGTGCTTACACGTACAGTTTATATAGTAGATACAGTAATGTATATTTTTGTGTTCCTGTGTGTAATATATATCTACACATTTGGCATGTATAGATAGAATTAAATAGTATATTTTGGGTGTTCAGTAATAGTAAATAGATAGGGAAATTGTATATCTTTTGAGGCGAGGAGGGGCCAGGCATCCTAACCAAACCCTTGATGTGAGTGACATCAAGTTGTCCACCTTTAAGCCAGTCACATGACTTTTAAGCCACCCTCTGGTCACATGATCGTCAAGCCACTCCCACCTGGTCACATGGCCAGCAAGCCACACCCACAAAATAAGCCACACCCATAGTGTGGTAGTAAACATTTTTTGCAGCCTTTTATTGGCCAGAAGTCATGGATTACCTATAATTCACAGCATGAATTATAGCATAAATTCATAGCAATGAATTAATTGTTATTTATTTATATATATGTAAGCCTTCATTAGAACCTCCATCCTTGCTCCTCCTCGCTGTCCGTCTCCACTCCGTTAGCCCTCACTTTGCCTGCCCGCCGCATTTTTTTTAAGCCTTAAAGTTTGGATTTTCCTAATGGGTTTGCACACATTATTTGCTTTTACATTGATTCCTGTTGGATCACCCTGGTATATTGAAGGAATGTCACAGCTCCTTTTTGCCCCTAGGCCCAACCCAGGGCCATTTCAAGGTAGTTAATTTATTCATAGCCAACAAACTATACAATATATATGTCACATGTTTTTTGCTGAATTTGAAAATTAATTTAATACCTACTGGGACTTGAACCTGCAACCTTTGCCTTGTAAGGCAGAGAATTATCCTCTAGGCTACAGTATCCAATCCCTTCAGCTCTGCACCAGGGAAGGGTTACATATTTTTGTGTCGAATCACCCTGGTGTATTGAAGGAACATCACAGCTCCTTATTTGCCTCTCGGCCCAATCCAGGGCCATTTCCAAGGCAGTTAATTTTATTGATAGCCGACAATTCTATCTGTATGTGTCACATGTTTGTTTTTTTTTGCTGAATTTGAAAATTAAGGGAGATTAGGATAGATCTATTTTGGCCTTATTTTGGCCTCATCAGCTAGCCATACCCACTGGGACTTGAACCTGCAACCTTTGCCTTGTAAGGCAGAGAATTATCCTCTAGGCTACAGTATCCAATCCCTTCAGCTCTGCACCAGGGAATATATATATGATATATATTATAGCAATTATAGCATGAATTCATAGCAATGGCCACACTGAGAGCTCAGTGCAATTCATTTTCATGAGAGTAGGGA